>NW_009929619.1:69372-106889 GCF_000696875.1 Nestor notabilis | reverse complement strand
ACAAGAAAATTTGATCACCAAAAAAAGCAAAGGGGAAGGGGGGGGGGGGAAAGGACAAAGTTAAGGGCAAAGAGTCTGCTTTAAAATATCTTCCAGTTCATAAAAACGAGACATTTCAGCAGCAACTGAAAGAGGAAGCAGAGGAGCTGCTGAGGGCCAGCCTGGCTTAGGCTGTGCAACAAGTAATCTGCGTTAATGGTACCTTCACCTGAGGACTTGCCATGATGTCCTTGGACACACGCTGGGAGGGGCTGGACAGTTTGCACTTTGCAGTTGGGCAGACTGAAGAACAGCAGTTATGACAATGGATAATGAGATATGTGAGTGGGCAGGTTCAAGCAGCTCATCCTTTCTTCAGGCATGAACAGAGTCCGGCTGCAGAGTGCCGCTGTGAAACGCTGACACTTAGCAATAGCACTAATTTAGAGAGGGGAAATAGAAATCCTGGTGTGTCCTCAGCTCCATTTGTTTCACTGGCTCCTAAAATAGCACAGAAAATAATCCCTGTTTCTTGGTAACAGTGTTATATAGATTGCTGTGTGTTCCAAACAGAATGGCTTAAAGCGGTGCTCTTTTCACCCCTTCACACACGTTCAGCTAATATTTACATTGGGATCCTGCCTGCATCAGGACTGTGCCAGGAGCAAAGCCAGGGCCAGTGAGGGCTGCTGGCCTTGTTTAACCCCTCGGCATCGGGGAAGTGTGGGATGGGGAAAGGAGGAACTGCAGGAGACCCAGCCACTGAGCTGTGGATGGGGCAGGAGCCAGGCTGTCACTGCTGCAGCTCAGCATTTCTCTTACCAGTTCCATAGCATTTGCTCAGCCTCCTCCCTGCCCTGCGCACAGAGTGTTCACAGCACAGAGCCCCCTGAATTACAACCCGAGCAAGAAAGTTTCCTTTCTCCAGCAAAGTGCCATCTCAGGGGGCAGCCTCCAGTCAGCTCAGGGTCAGTCTCTTCTCCATGGGGGGGGATGCGTTATCCATGTCCTGCTCAGTGGAGCTGCCCAGCGGGAAACTGGGGCTTGCAATGAGGTCACCTCCTAATCTATTTCTGGGTAGTGTGTTTGAAGATGCTCCGGGAAAGCATTTCAGTCCCTTGGAAAGGTGTGTTGAGCCAACATCTTTCCTTGCCTCTCCCTCCCTTGCAGGTGCCGAGTGCTGCTCTCCAGACCTGATTAGCCTCTGCAGGGAAATGAGAGCTCCCACAGCAGCCGGGCTCCAGACTCAGAAATAGCCATGTGTGCTGAGGTAGGAGGGCTTATTCCACTCTGTAACTGGATTTAGACACGCTGCAGCTGTGTGTGGGGTGCTGGTGGCTGGGTTTCAGGTTGCCCTGGCCTCAGGAGGCAATGGTGCTGCTCCCCATCCCTCTGCCTCCGCAGTCCTTCTGCAGGGAGGAGGCAGGCAGCACATCGGCTTTGGTGTCTCCTGTGTCTTGAGGCTGATGCTCATGATGATCCATCTGGATGTGTTCCTCCCAGGCATCTGCTATTGCTCCAAGGCACTGGGAGAGCAAATGCTGCAGGTACAGAAGGGGTGATGCGCTGTGAGAGACATCTCAGGGCAGGGGCAGAGGAGGAAAGGTTGAATCACCTCCTCTGATAACACAAGGCAGGAGATGGAGAAATTTAACCACAATGGGAAACATACTCCATGCCCTGGGCCCTCTGCCCTACTGCTCTCCTCCCCTGCTTGCCATCGGGGATGCACTTGGCCCTGATGCTGGCTCTGGTCTTTGCAGCCTCATCCTAGGGTTTATTATACCAGGTGTTAAAATGAATAACACGGAATTAGCCTGGCCCAGCAGGCCCTGGCAGAGGGCAGGCTCCGTGTCTGCGGCTACTCAGCAGAATCCACAAGCGAGCTGTTTATCTCCTCGTTCTGGCCAGGCTGGGAGCATCGCATCCATGTCAGGTTCAGCACCGAAATCCTTTTCCAAACACTACTGAGAGGATTGTGGCAATATTTTGCTGCCCAATCAGCTCTGGCTCCCAGCTTCCGAGGCGTCTATAATTAAAAATGACTGGGGCTTATTGCAGATAGGAGGACCACGGGAAATTTATCAAATGCACTCTCCTCTGCTAGCCCAGAGCCTGGAAATAATTGCAGCTGATCTATTCCAGCGTGCTCAGGGCTCCTACAAAACCTGGGCTGGATTGCTGCTGTCATTAGCTCCTGATCGTCACCCCTGGGGTCACAGCAAGTCACCGTGCATCTGTTTACTTGTTTTTAACATTCTGATGGTAGCTTTTCAACTGGTCCTTCCATTTCAGGAAAGCACCTGGAGAAGGTAGCAATCGATTGGTGGCAATTATGTCCTGGCTGAGTGATTGCTTCTCTGAATGTACAATACTCCTACTGCTAAGGAAATAACTCCTAATTTCTACTGAGCTTTGAAGTGCCTTTATTCTGTTTTTACTGGTCTTCAACAGAGCGCTAAAAACTCCCAGCTAGTGCTTTTGTCACGGTTGTTACGAACCCTTGAATTTCCCTTCGTATGAGCCACTTCCCCAGCTTTACAGAAGTGACTAGGTGGGATTCCTCTGGGGCCATGAATCTCCCTTCTTATTAAACAGCCCAATCATCATGAATGCCTCAGAGTCACAGCTTTAAAGTAAATGCATTATCAGTACTGCAAAATCTGTGTGAATTAATATGTAATATCAGTAAGTAGGACGCTTGAGCAGTATTTTAGGCACAGAATAAATATTTAATGATTTCTGTTCCAAATTTAGCGTGAACGTGATTTAAATGCACAGCATGCTCCCTGCTTACATATCAACAATTTGGCACAAATACCAGCCAGCTCTTTGCATGCTTCCACGCAACACGGCTCGGTGTGGAGCATCCTCACCGGTGGCACGGACATGGCTCACAGCAGTTCGGAATTCCTCTGCTATTAATTCACCAAAGGACTAGCTCGTATGTGGCAAGCAGACTTGATACTACTCATAAGGACTTTGTTGTTGCAAATAACATTCAGCCCGTTGCATGTCCCATCCAGAAGCTTGGCCGGGTGGTGAAGTTTTAGGCTCCCACAAATTCAAAGAGGTGGGAAGCTGCTTTTAACCAATCCCTTGCCAAGTCTGGTGGAAAAAGAAAGACTTCAGCTGGACCAAACATAAAATGAAACTCAGCCTCATGCCTTTCACCTTGAATCACCCAGATGATACTTCAGTGTCTCAGCTACACATATGTTCTTACAGATGAGTCAGAAACACAGCATCAGGACACTACAATATAAATCTGAAGAAGCGCATGATGTGGTTTCACTGACGGGGGCTGCTGTGTTCAGGGGACTTTGGAAAAGTCAGTGAAGAGCAATGCTTGACTTTCCCCTCTCCATTTGCTATCCAGAGCCAGCTCTGACGAGGGGCTGCCCTGGGATCCGGCTGGTGCCCACAGGCACAGCCCTGCTGCCACCTCACCCTCCCCACGACAGGCTCTGCCTTCCCAGGCAAGGCAAATGAGGAAGCTCTGCCTTACAAAATACCCCTCTGCAACCACCTGCCCTGAGTTGGGGATGTGCTCATCCCAGTGAGATGGAGCTGATCCAGGCCCAAGGGAAAATAGAACCAGATACAGCCTTGGTTAAATTATAGACTGATAAAGCTCCTGAACTGTGCACAGAGAAAGCAATTTTGCTGAGCAGCGAGAGGTCTGGGTCTGTACTGCCGTGCGTGTCAGCTGTGCTCACGCTGCACATTTTACAAGCAGGTAAAGCAACTGCTGGGTGAATTTGTCCCTTAAAAGCATATTAATGCAGGGAAATATGCCACTTTACACCATGCAAACCTCCTCACATAGTTTGATTACACTTTGATTCTCTAATTTACTGTTGGGAAAGGTGCTGAGCTGCACAGATTTCAGCCTTCTAAGTAATTTGACATCTCTGTACATGATATCACACAGCAGCAGCAGCAGAACAGGAAGGTTTGATGTAGGTTTTGAAAGCATTGGTTTGGATCTCTTCCAAGTGTTTGTGCAGCATTCACATTCCCTGTTACTCCCCCAAGTATTTTTGTTGTGAGCAGTATCTTTCAGGTTAGATGCAAAGATTTCACCTTCACTAAGAAACTTGATCCTGGGGTGATATCAAGCACTGTGTATATATACATATATACATACAAATAAATACTTCTATGTGTAAGTGGTGTTTAAAAGGGTAATAATAGCAGTAAAATTGCTATAGAACTGCCTCAGCCTATTGCTTACATAGATTATGTTCTTTGTAATGATGCTAGGATAGTACTAATTTTAAATAAATTGTAAGAATGGTCAGATCACTTGACAAAAGTGATTATCCTGCATCTTGGTTTCTGTGATTCACAGAACATCTTACTGCTGTGGTCTTGGGCATTGCTCTGGACTGAACACTCTTTGCAGAGATATTACAGAGAAACAGAAAGGATCCTGTTTAACAGTAAATCAAGCTGCAACAGGTACTCAGTGTCATAGGGCATAATTTATCATATTGCAGACTTGTTTCTTTCACCACCCTCAGCCAGGGTAGAAGCCCATCCTACAGAGAAGTCCTATTGCAGCAGGTGCTTTGCAGCAGCTGGTTGCTGATCCCAGCAAAGCCGTGGTACGGAACAGGGACAGCCGCTCCGGTCTCCCAGGGCTAATGCATGCCTCCCCATCTGGCGTTGCCTTGAGCACATGCTCTGAGTACAAGGGCATCCCAGCTTGTAGCCACACCAGTGCTGGGCTTCCAGGACACCCACCAGTCTCGGTGTGAGCTTCTCCACCTGGACCCTCTTTACCCTCTCTGTACCAATCAATCACACGTCTTTAGGACAAGTCCTGAACTTCAGCAGTTTCGCAGAGCCAGGCTTAGTTTCTCCATCAGGATTGTGCTGAGCTTATTTCCTCTGAACAGCAGGTTTTGAAGAGCAGGGCTGAAACACTGTTTGAACACTCGTTTTATTGGCCTCACTGGAGTAATCTCTGCAAGCTGATTTACTGAAGCCGTTTTGCTGTGTGTAGAGCAGAGAGACCAAGTCTGTATGCCTCCCTGGCAGCTTTTTGGGCTGCATGGGTAGAAGAAAACAGCTCCAGTCATCCCCATGCTGTTATGGTGTGATGGGGGCTAAGGATGAACAGGGGAAAGTGGTCCTCAGGTGGGCTGGGAGGGAGGTGAAGAGACACCAGGCTGCACAGGGAAGCCTGGTTCTGTCAGAGCCATCAGGACTGGACCTACTGGGGAGTTCAGCTCCTTCAGAGCCCCTCAGGTGTCTCCCCACTAGGCTCTAGAGGGACCTGATGGAGGCTTGTGATCTTGGGCACTGTGCCGTCCATGGACAGCACTGTATGTGCTCAGTGCTGCCTGTGCACCATGCACATATGCACCATGTTTTATGTACACTATGTTATATGGGCTCTGTGTTGCACATGCACAGTATTTTATGTACACTAAGCCGTATGTGCCCTGTGCTGCATGCTGCATATGCACTGCATTGTGCACACACCACATTGTACATACACTGTGCTACCCGTGCCATGTCTACTACGCACATAGCAGCCCCTGTTTGGTGCCCATAGTATTTGTGGAAGTATTTGTGGAAGCACAGCTGGCAAAAGCACAATGTGAAAACCACAAGCAGCAGCCCATGTTAATGAGGACCAGCCATAGGAGGGTTAGCACCATGACTGAGGGCAGGACAATGTTTTACAATGAGTACATGGAGATAGAAATAACTGTGAAGCCAAATAACTTTAGTGGTATTTGCGATGAGAATGAAAGAAACAGTTTGCTCCCTGGGCTGATCCAAATTTCCAAACACATCTACAGATGGGAAAACAGCCAAAATACTCCCCCCAGGGAGGCCAGAAATGGCAGAGTGGAAAAGCAAAGCAGCATTGCTCACTATATTTTGAACAGCTGGAAAAGGGCTAATATCAGTTAAACTCTACAGCTTGAAGTGCAGTGGGAGGTGAGGAGCTCTTCACTGGGAACAGCCATAGCTACAAAAAACTGCCAGCAGGCTCCCCAGTCACTGCAGGAGCCAGCATTGGTATCACCATAGGGGCAAGCTGTCCCTTGAGCAGGCTTTGTGCTGTGCCGTTTTCCTGCAGGATCCCACTGCCATTCCATGCCTGTGAGTGCACAAATGTGTCCATCACCACAGACAGTAAGGATGAGCTCCAGAGGGCTGCTCCACCACTACACAGGAGGTGCTGGGCTTGTATATACTCCTACGTGATCAGATAATCAGAGGCAGGTAGGCAAGGACGCCTCCCTGCAGAGTGGGAGGAAGATGCCCGGCCTTCTCTGCCCTGCAATGACACTGCCTAAGCTGAAATCAAAGGATACAATCAAAGCCTTTTTGGTCACAAGTGATGAGAATGGATTTTTGAGGCTGACTGCAGCCTCCCAACCTGAATCTCACTCTGCAGTTCCTGACTGAACGTGCCTCAGTTCAGGATCCCTGATGCACAGCCCTGCAGTGCGGGTGAAGCTGGCGTATCGACGCAGCCTCTTAAACACTGTCTTTATTAAACATCCTTTGCCATCTTTTCAGCCTTTTGTCTGGGTTCAGCTCCCATTTATTGACCCATTTTCTGCTAGGTGACAGCATCATGCACTCCCCCTGCATAGACTTGTGCCAAGGCTCTGGTCAAGGCACTTCTTAAGAGGCAATAAATTAGACTGAAGTACCGAAGATGCTAAGCTCAGGATTGCTCAGAGTGCTTGTCTGGTTTCCTCGCACTGTTTTATGTAAAACTCTATAGCACTGCAGGTACACCTTTCTTCCGTATAATATTTCCTACATAGGAGATAACATGCTTCTCTGTCTAAAAATATATAAACCAATAAAGGTGTCATGTTTATTTCCAGCCTTCCTAACGTCCTTCAGCTCTTAAAAGTCTTACAGTTGTAGACAAGTTAGAGAAAGAACGCTCTCGCAGGGCCACTTACCTTAATGATTGCTGCCCTTTTTACCTCTGAAATAGAAAGTGGATGAGTAGGTAAATATTGCTGCAGTTTATCAAGCCCTCTGAGAGCATATGTCACAGCATCCATAAGCAGGCTGCCTCTTGCTATCTAATTTCCCATGGTAATTCATGGTCCCATCAGCAGAGCATCATCCCTGCAGCTGGGGAGGGCAGGGAGAAGCAGGCTTCCCAGGGAGCCCTTCCCAAGCTCACTGCCACACGGGGTCTGATTCTTGAGGGAGGGCTCCAAAACTTCACCATCCCCAGCATCTATTAAGGGGTATTGAGAGGGCATTTATGGAGGAGTAAATTCGTTATTTACTGTTTCACACACTCATGCAATATCTTTTGGAGTGTTGCACAGGGGATGCGCAGCCTGTGTGGGGAGTCAGGGTGAGCATTTCAATGTCTTTCCCTCACAGGGAACTGCAATACATTCCCCACAGTGCTGATATTTGCAGCCTTTGTTGGTTTATTTTCTATCCAAAACATGTTTCTTCATGTACTCTCCTCTGCGACTCTCTCCCATTTCTGCTTTGCTCTGGTCAAAGAACAGCACTAGGACATTTTTCTTGTCATTTCTCTGTTTTTGCCTGTCTTTTTTCATGTGTTCTCTTCTTGCCCATAAATACCCCTACATGCAGCTGGCCGTGTCTCAGCTGCCTGGGACTGGATGCAGGATGATGTTTGAAATGGCATCTTGGCACTGGACCGGTCATGGAAACAGCTGAGACCACAAACAATCCTGAGACCCACAGGGAAAAAAGAAGGCAATTGCTGCTGCCTGTGATTTACAGGTACTATGGAGGCCTTGGCAAGCCACTCTCTTCATACAGACACATTCACCCCATCTGTAAAAGTAACCAGGGGACATAAGCCAGTGCCTGAACATATAAATTCAACGTATATTCCTCACAGATCTTTCACTGCTCTTCATTTTTTTGCCTTTAAACATAAATCCAAGCACTTCTGTGCATTAATAAAGAATTTCTTGATTGTGGTCCATTAGAGGTTTCATTAGTGTTCTTGGTGCAGAAAAGCTTTGGGTAATTAACTTACAAAAAACTGGTGCTAAAAAGGGTGCATATAAGCTATAAGTTTAATAACGCTGCACAGAAAATGAATCTTCCCTTAATGATATACTGAATTTGTCCAACAGTTTTAAAGCATTTTGAAACCTAATGGAAACTGACAAGGATGAATATGAGTAAACAAAACATGAAACCTAGCAAGCAGTTGCCAGTCATATGAACACCCTGTGCTAGTAGCTTCGTGTTCTTGTCATTTCACTGGTTTCAGCAGAGCTTTTGGATGGGTTGCACAGACTTGGTGTCACTGCCTGTGTGATGCTGGGGCAGGAGAAGGCAGGACCACTGAAGCACTCACCTTCTCTTTCCTTTTAATTTCTACCTTTTTCTATAACACGATGATATTTGAAGCTACGCTTTTGAATATGTGGTGTGTCGTTAATATACTGTATGATAGAACAGAATCATAGAATGGTTTAGGTTGGAAAGGATCTTAAGATCATCTAGTTCCAGCCCCCTGCCATAGACAGGAACACCTCACACTAGACCAAGTCACCCAAGGCTCTGTCCAACCTGCCCTGTGCTGCAAACTGATATCTCATGGAGCCTTTGGGCTGGTTTGGGGCAGTAAAGCAAAGCAGAAGAAAGCCCCAAGCTCTGCTGCTTCCCTGTCTCCAGCCCATGTGGCCACAATGCTAAAGCTGCTGTGATGCCAGTCACAGCACAGGGGCTGTTTCAGTGCAGGGAGGTAATGAAGGATGCAGGAGAGCGAACTGTGGACTTGAGTCTGCACAAGAGGGTGCTGATGGGCCACAGCCATCCCATTAGCTCTGCTGCAAGCACCCTCTGAGCTGCCTATCACCAAAACTGCTAGTCCCTTGCAAAGAAGGACCATCTTCTGCAGTCGCAGCATACCAGGTACTTTCAGGCTGCGGTCAATCTCCTTTTACAATAGGTAACTTAAAATGTGTCCAACAGCTGCTGCCTCACCAGTCTTGATTTGTCTCCTTAGCTATGAAAGGCCCCTAATAGAGATGGAGGTGTTTATAATAACATCTCCAATGTCAGGGAAGATGTATTGCATCCCAAAAGCCACTGTATTTCATTTGATTCTGTGTTGTGCTAAGACACTTCATCTGACAAGACATGTCTCCTAACCACAGAGCACATCCTATATTGCATCCATAGCTTGCAGTGCCTAGGGAGAAATATCAATGGAAAAAGCTTTGTCAAACTGCATGATAGGATCCATTTCTGTTTGACTTCTCTGGTGAATCTTTACATTTCTGGGCTCAGCCATGCTGACATTCATTTCCACAAGAAATCTCCAATAAGACAGAGTATCTGATATTAATGTGATTGACCTGATCGCCCTGCTGAAGCTGCAGGGAAGTAAGTGTACATTTAATCAATTTTGCTGTGTATGCAGAGGTCATCGATGTGAGTGGGCTCCTGGAGATGCTGTTCAGTTAATTCTTCATTGTAGATTTTAGACCCTGATATCTTCCTGAGAATGCAAAATGTCCAAGCAGATGTCTTCCTACAACAGGCTGTTTCAAAGGACCTTGATGCTGCAGATGCACACAGTGCTGTGTGCTTTGGAGATGGGGCTTCTTCCCTGCCCCTGGGTACTGTGAGCATCCCTTCACCTGGCAGAGAGCACACTCAGCACTGCTGGCTGCAGAGCAAGATATGGTTTGCCACGTGAAAGGTTTTGTTGTAAAGAGGGAAGAGCAACAATGTGGTAGAGCTCAGTGGCTGGTAAATGCAGGGGCTGGCAAGATGAGGAAGATGCTAGCAAGGCTTTGCTTTAATAGGACACCTGTTTGTATTTAACACTAAAGTAAACTTAAGAGAGACTGGTTGGTTGGGTTTTTTTTGCTTAATACGTTAATCTTAATGTGAGCAATCAGAGCTGATGCTTGTGAAGTAACTACTTTATCCAACAGCAGCCTGATCTGATGGCTAGCTATGGATAGAAAAGGCCCAGCATGATCCTCCGTTTGTTAATATGGCACCACTTTCTATGTCATTTGAACTGCAAGTTCCTAGGGACTGTTTTTATGTTTTGTATTTCTACAGAGCATCACACAAAGCTATTACTAGAAAGTAATTACAACCCAGTGACATAAATTAGTGGAAAACTACTTACTTGGCTCCTGTGTGGAACAAGTAGTTATCAAAGTGGGTAGCAATGTAATGGAAGACTAAAATTTCTCAGGGATATAATATGTTATTCTCTATTTATTCATAACCTAATGTGCTTTTTTTGGGTAAAGATTCAGACTGTGCAGCGTGAAGGAAATTAATGCAATTTGTATTAAACAATCTGGGCAAAACAGCAAAGCAAAGCATCTCCATCATAGAGGAGGATGCTGTCTTCATGGTTTGCTGGCCTTCATCTTCTGCTGAAGTCACCAGCAGGGTGTGTGACCAATCCACATGCTATCCCGATGTCCTGAAGTTTTCACTGGGAGCTCATTGTTTGAGCAGTGCACAGAAAACCTGCAGTGCCTGTACCCAGGCAGGTGGTTAAAAAGGGACTTCCCTCAAGGCTGGTGCTGTGTGTCGGGTACAAGTCCCCATAGTCTGGCTGAGATGCAAGAGGACAGGCAGCAGCACAGAGAGGGGATGTTCGGGACAACAGATGCCAGCCCTTGCACACCCAGCCCCAGGTCTAGGTGGTCCAGGGAAGGCAGCAGCCCCAGGGCTCCCATCTGAGTGCTGGATGGGCTGCCATGTTTCCTTGCTCATCTCACTGAGTTTTTGGTAGATCCACAATAGAGAGGGAGAAACATAACTGAGAAAACATACTGCCTGACCGGAAGAAAATGACAAATTAAGCCCATGCAGAAAAGCCAAGGTCAGAAAGCCCTGGCCCAACTATTCCAGTTATGAGAAACTCTTTGCATTTTTGGAGCATCCTGTTTTCAGCAATAAGCTGTTTCTCATGCAGGTGCACTTATTCTCCCAGCCCAGCAAATGTGTTCCTCTGCTGGAGGTGGAAACTCAGGATGAAAGCATGAGAAAGTGTTTGGGGAGGGTTGGCAGAAAGCAGGCATCTCTGTGTACCTGTTGGCACCCACTGAAGCTTTTCACTCACTGAAGCTGAGTTTGTTTCAGTTAATACAAAGACAAGTGGCATCCAATAGAACAGTGTTTGCTCTCAGGCAAGGAGGAATTGAGTCCAGGACAAAGCTATAGCCATTCCTGCAGGAGGACAAGCTCAAGTGTTTATTATAACTCATGGAAAGCTGGAAAGAAACCTCAGCTAGTCACACATCCATTTGGTACTTGGAAAAAGTCAGTTTCACAATGCAAAACACTCTGTACTGGGGCAAATTGTGAAACAGAACTCAAATACAGAAATACCTTCGTAGGCTCCTGCAACTAAAGCCTCTGAAAGCCCCAGTCTCTCTGCTGGCAAAGGATCCCTGAGATAGTACAGAAATCAAATGTGTCACGGAGAAACAATGAAAGAAGCAATGTTTGCATCCAAAGAGAAAACAAACAGAAAAGGGGAAAGTTGCAATTAGTGTAATTTGGAAATTAGAAACTAGATAAATTAGATAAGGGGAGGAAAAGAATACAAGTGACAGGCTGCAGCTACAGAGAAAAGAGCAGTACAAGAAAGTCTTTAAAATATATTAGGGATGAAGCGAAGCCAAACAATGTCTTTGGACTGTTACCAAATTGAAATTATAGAAATGGCAATAATTATGCAGAAAGGCAAATGTTTTCAATGAACAAGTATTCCTGTTCTGAATGTGGGGAGAAAAACAACCACAAATGATGCATTCCCATCAGATGATGATGATACAACAATTTGCATAACAGAAGTTCAGGGGGTAGCAAGCAATTGTTCCAGCAGCAAAGCATCTTCAAATCAGCAGTCAGAATGATTTGCATAGAAGGGCTTTGAAGAGAACTCACTGAGTTTTCTGGGCTGCTAATGCTGGTTTTGCAGAAATCATGGGGTACAGGCAAAATTACAGCAGGAGAAGAAAAGCTGCTATTTCAGGGGAAGTGGAATGATTCTGATGTTGATAGGCCTGCTGAGCTTTGCTCCTGGGGAGATAATGGATCCCAGACAATGAGAAACAACTGCAGAGATTAAAAAAGTAGGAAGGGATAATATCATTAATGCCCATCAACGGGGGCTGGTAAGGAATAGGTCTTCTAAAACCAACTGTTTGGGTTGGATTTTTTTAATGAGATTAAAATTATGCTCAATAAAGGAAATAGTGTTGATTTAAGCTTCTGTAAAATATTTGACTTAGTATTCCACAAGAAGCCAGTTCAGTACAGAATCAACACAGCACACAAAGTGAATTAAATACAAGCTAAAGAATAACCTGTCAAAGATAAGTTGGTGGGCACATGCTTCAAGTGGGATTTCCTCAGAAATCACTGCTTGGCCTCAAGGCAGGCAATGTCTTACTGGATACCTGGGAAAAAAAACACATGAAATCCCATTGGGTGTAGGTGGTCACTGACCTGTGCTGGGATGAGTGGTGAGCACTGGAGAATGCCCTGATGCTTAGCTGAACATGTTGAAACACCCATGTTTTCTTTCAGTTACAGGTGATGAACAAGCTGGAAGAGACTGTGGTACTTGTGCTTAGCAAGAATGGGGATGTGGTGGAGCTGTGCCCAGGGTATCAGCTTGTGAGAGAGAGATTTGGGGCTGAAGATGGGTAATTAGTTATAAAATGGCTAAAAGACTAATAAAGGGGGGGCTGAAACACTGTGCAGTGGGCAGGCTGCTGGCTGCAGCACCATGCTTCTAAGTGCTGAGTGCATCTGCTCCTACTGGGACTCTACCTATTGAACCAAGAGCTCTATTTTTTAACAGCATCAAGTTCAATGGTTTTCTTTTTTAGCAGTTACTTCAGTGCAACAAAACCTGTGTCTCATCTCTTGGAGAGGGCTCAGTTTGGTGTAGGCAGATTCTTCTGTCTTTCCCCTCCCTCTGTTTCATAGAGTGGTTTCATCTCTTCCATGATCAACTGCCGAAGCACCTCACATCACTTAAGAGCTGGCACATGTAATGATTTTTCAGTCATTTGGCTTCCATACAGGAATGATGGATTTCGGGTTAGCTCTCTTTCTAGTAGCTGACGATGGCTGAAGTGCTTTAGGATGTATTGGCATCCAAGCAGCTCATTTTGCACAGGCTTTGGTTCACTAGCTGCAGATCCTTGCTGGGGTGGGTCCAGGCACCCTGGCACCAAAGGCTTGGCTGCACTTCACCTGGGTGATGCTCAGCCAAGAAGGTACAGACAAGGTGAAGAGCCTGCTCTTCACACCAACATAGCATATAGTTCCTTTGGGAGCACAGAATGTTTAAAGTACCCTCTGGATCTATGTCTTCATATATATCTTCAAATCTTTTCTCTTAAGCTATTCAGAGCTGCAAAGAGTTGGTAAGAAAAGCAGCTCTGGTACTTCCTGTTGTAAAGAAGCAGCATTGGAGCTGCTGCATCTCACTGCCAAGCTGTGAAGCCATCTCACTGCAGTGATTGTGGTCCCACATCACAGCTGCACTGCTTGTGCTTTCTGACCTCTCACTGCTAAGTGCTGTACAAGGAACCAACTCTCCTTCACTTCATTGCTTCTTTTGGGAACAAAACCACTAAAGAGCAGCTGTTTATTGCATTCAAACAACATTCATACCAGCAAATAGCTTTTTAGGGTGAGGGCCTGTTAATTAAAAGTGGAATAAAGAATAAAGCAGCCTGTTCAGTCACTGGTAAATAAACTGAATCAGCCCTTGGCACCAACATAGAGGTCTGACAGCAAATGGGGTGCTCACTTCCCCTCCTGCTTGCATGTTAGGTGCCAGCCCGTGGCTAGGCAGCGAGGGGGCCAGACCCATGTGAAGGTGACACACTCACTGTCTTGAGGTATACAAGTGGATTTCAGCAAAGGTAGGTGTGTGCAGATGCATCTGCCAGTGGGAAGGCAGAGAAGAAAGGCAGAGCCATTATTAATCACTTGTGGACTGACTGATTGCATGGCATTAATAAGGAGGGAGTAGCAATTAAAAACCTTACACCAAACCAGCTGCATTTGCTTTTACATCACTGGAGACTTGATGTGCTCCCTGTGCGGTGAGGAGCAGGGAGAGTGGCCCTCACTTTGTCCCAAAACACAGCCATGGGGCTGGGGGAATCCCCCATAGGACACACTGAGCCTCTGCACCCCAGAGCCAGTTGAGATTGCTGTAATGCTTCCAAAACCCCTCCCTGGCTATGAGGCACCTCGGAAGGTACTTGCCATCCCATGCAGGGTGCCCCAGAATCAAGTCCTCTCACAGCACGCCTTTCCCCGGATGCAGTCATATGGATGCTGCACAGGCTCAAAGTCAGTTCATGATGTATTCATGGAATTAGGGCTGTGCCAAAGGCAACTGATGATGCTGAGTTCCCAAAGCAAAAATCTCCCCAGAGTGATGAAAAGATTACTTTTCCAATTCTTTCCCCCTAGCTGAACATAGCACAGAGATCAGAGCCTAAAAGCAGAGAGAACTCTTTAACAGCAGATTTCCCAATGACGGAAGTGCAAAAGTATCTGATGGTTGTTTTGACTGAAGATGAAAGGATTGCATTGCTCAGCAAGACAGAAGGCCACGGTCCTGTAACGGAAACAGCTACTTTAGAAAGGAGGAAAACCTAAGTATTTGATACTGTTTCTTGGAAGCAACGATCAGAGATTTCATTTGTATTTTTAAAAGATGCTGAATTATTTACTTTTTGATAAATATTACTTTAAAAATAATCTGGGAAAACAAATGCAAAGCAAATGACTTAACAGAGATCCCCTAGAGCTTCCCTACAGAGCCATTATTTCTCATCCTTTGCACAAGGAAAAGTCTATTTAAAGTTTCTATTGATGATGGCACTCAGACAGCTTTATCTGGGCATGTGAAGCATTTCTTAGTTTCATCTGTCAATGGCTGCTGCTGAAATCAAAGGCTTTACCAGGGGGGCAAACCTGTTGTGCTGCTTTATTACATATTAGTCATCCTCAACTCTCCTCCAGCAGCTGAAGATCAGAGTGTGGCTTGTCCCCAGCGCTGTGCTGCTCCCACGCCTTGCCAAAAGGGTATTTCCTTTTGATTAGATACTAGCTGGGAGCAGCTTGTCTGCAGGATCCTCTTAAGCATCACTAACGAAGCAGGAGTTTGCACAGATCCCTTGGGATGGGGTTTAACACCCAGCTCCGCTCCATTGGAGCAGCCCAGGGCCTGATGCACACAGGAGAGAGTCTCAGATAGAGACCCAGTTCTCACAGGGGGTTGCTCAGATACATAAGTAATAAGAAATACATACAGTGCCCAGGCAGCCCAGCAGCCAGCCCAGTCCATTGACCAATCTCTTGAGGTGCTCATCTCAAGACTAACTTCTGCTCTTGATGCCGCTCTTCTTGTGGGAAGCTTTCTGCTGCTGAGCATCTGTATGTGAACAAGAGTCCTTTTGCCTTCCACAATCTGGAAGCCAAGGGGGGCAAGGAGTCTCTATAAAAGGATGAGAGCAGAGCAGGACCCAGCACGTCCTGCAATGCCATGTCCCCTGGGACAGCAGTGCCACCACCTCCTGCTGCTGGGCAGATGAGCAGGGACAGTGTGAGCTGGAAACACAAGAGTCCAAGGTGTCATGTCAACCTCTGAGCTTCACCATTACCCCATGCAACAAGCATCATAGGAGAGCACCTCTGTTCCTCCTTCTTCTCCAAAGCAGCAAGCCAAAGCCACTATGTTCCCAAGTTGGTCTAGAGATGCCTCTGCTCTTCTCTATGTTATGCTCAAGCGTCCTGGAGGCTGTGGAGGTGGGGAATATGCTTTGCAAGAGAAACTCAAATACCTGGTACGCAGGTGGGTGACACTGTGTTGTGAAAGCCTGATTTGGTGTTCTGGGATAAGGCTTCCTTTGTGTTTTGTGGCCTCAGAAAATCTGCATCTAAAAAGCAAGTCCCTTTCCCCTGTTTTTATGCAGTCCAGCCATGGGCATGAAGCCAGACGGGATGGAGCTGCAGTATCTCATCTTCTCATTCATCTGCAAGAGCTGCCTCATTTCTTCTCATGTTCTCCCACTTGCAGGGAGATGCTCCCAGCATATGCCAGGAACCTGTCACAGATGTTCTTTGGAGCTCATTTACATTTAAGAGTCTTGTCCATAAGCAACCTTGCAATTAAATGGAGTGATATTTTCCTCACTGAATATGAAATCTGTCTGTCAATGTCTGGTGGCCGACACTCAGAGACTGTCAGTCCCACACACAGTGTCCTTTGTCCCCAGCAGAAGATGCTGAGAAAAGGAAGCCTGTGCAGAAGTCAGGCAGCATCCAGTAAACTGGAGTTTTGTTCCCGTTTTGAGAGCAGAGCAGGAAATGTGTCAGGATGAAAGGAGAGACAGTATTTTACATGTTTACATGCACACAGCATGGGCAACCAACAGAAAGAGCTCGATGAAAGTCATTGTGCACCAAGAAAACTGTGACATAGCTGCCATCACAGGAACAAGCTGGATCTGATGTGAACAGAGGACTTGTGAGTGATGTGATGGTTGGAGGCTGCCCTGGGCACAGCACTCATGAAATGGTAGAGGTTTTGATTCTCAGAAAAGGAGGGGGCTCAGCAGAACTGCCACCTTGGACTTCTCAGGCACAGCATAAGCACCAGGATTTGATGGGAGCTATGGCAGTATTAACCCAGAGCAGCTCGGGGCAGGGGTGCAGCTGGTACCCTCGTGTGTAATAGGGTCACAACTCTCACTAAAACTACAAGGCAGACACTTGTGCATGGGAATAGCACCACTGAAGTCAATGAGGGGATATAAGTACTTACACGGGAGTAGCCTCAGGTGCAGACTGAATCAGTTTCTATATTACAGTCCTGTAAGTCCCATTTCAGCATCAGAAAGAATTCAGGAACCGGGCAAACTCTGCACAAAGTTATTCCCTCTCCCTTTATAAAAGTAGCACAACTTTTAGGAATTTTGAAATCTTTTCTTCTCTATAACAAAATACCTCCAGGGTGCAAGTCAGATGTATTTTGGAGGTTTACAAGGAGTGACAAGCAGGAGAGACAATGCAGTGACATTACAGTGTCAAAACCTATCAGCCTGAAGTTGCTGAACATCCATACCACATATACATACCACAGGGACAGGCAGCTGGGCGTTCCCATCAAGGATGTAATGGGAATGGATATAAAGCATCTCAACCTCAGCAGTAGGCTGTGCTGGTGATGTATTAGGAGTGTGCAATGGGCAAGGGTAGGAGACATTAGTTTCACTGCCCCATATTCACACTCCGTTGACACAGAATGTGTCCAAATCCTGCCAATAACTTCAGGCCCTTATCAACCTGCCTTTCTTTTCATATAGGATTTATTAAAACACCAGAATCTCAGTGCTGTTTTTCAGAGATGAAGCTTATCATCAATCCAGGCGGAAATCAGACAGGTTTCTGTGCTCACAGGCAGTGCCCAGGAGCCTAGAGAAGGCTTCCTATCAGATAATGCACTGGTGGAACAGACCAGGGTGCTGCTGGTGAGCATGGAAAAGCAGCACCAGCCTCTTTAAGACTTTATTAAAGTCATCACTAACAGGGAAGCAACATAGCAGATGTCTGCCTGAATCTAAGATTCGGGGTAGATAGACGTGTATAAAGGCACACACATTTTCTGGCAATCATTGTGTATTATTGAATGTTTTCAAAGTTGCTCCTTTTTTTATTTTAACAATTTCGGTGAAGGCTTGTTCTTAGAATGATGGGTTTTTCCTAGTGGGCTGAAGATCTTGTGTCTCTGCTCTATTTGTTGCACTGAGGAAAAAAAAAAAAAACACATAAAATGGGTTTTGAACCCACATTTTCTGAGTGATTCAAAGTAATTGTAGTGCTTCAGATCTTCAGGAGTACTTTGGGTTTCTGGGCTCCTACAGTTTAGAGCGATTTAAAATTAATGGAGTACTTAAAGTTTTTAAGAGCACTTCAATTTGCAAGTGATCAGAGTTCAGGGATGTAGAGAACAAAGTCATTTAAAGTAACTGGAAGTGCTTTTCCAAGCATTTATGGTAACTGTGGCATAAACAGCACTGTGTTCATGAGCTGCCAGCACTTCCACTGGGTCCTGTGCACCGTGGAGTTTTCTCTCTATGACAATCAGCTCCTCAATAAAATCACCTGGCTGATGAGGGCCTCTTAAGAGACAATGTGTTTTAAACAGCCAAAAAGCTGCATGCTGCAGAAATACAGCAGGAACAGCACTCTCCTTTGCACAGGGGCATTAGTAGTCATACCTAAAGGAGTGTAGATACAGCCCAAAAAACCTGTTTCTAAACACAGCAGTTTAACTTAAAAAGCAAACCCATTAGATCTTACAAAACCAAACCAAAATAAAACAACCCTTTGAGATTTCCTGGAAAAATACACTCTTGAAGGTATTTTTTCATGCTAGGAGGAAGACAGATACACTTATAAGAGGTCACTTGCAGAAATTACATCTCATGTAGTGCCTCAATTGAGTATCAGGGCATTTCCTTGCATGTCTATTGAAACTTGTGACTAAGAAATTACTTCTCAGTTGTTCCATTCATCTGCAATAAATCTCATGACTGTAGAGGGAAAGATGGCACCCTGAAATGACAGCTTTCCTGCCAATGTGCTTGAACAGGTCATTTTTCATCTGAAAGCAGACATCAAAGTTCCTTTTCCAAAGTGTTATTTGAAGGAGTAAATGACGTGGAGAAAAGAGCTGACAGGAGAAAGAAAAAGAACATTTGCACGCCTTGCACAGCAGTTTGAGACAAGGCAGGTGCCAAAGGAAGAGCTGAGCAGCAGGAGGGGAGCTACATGGGCTTGAACACCCATTTGACAGCTCTAAAGGTTCAGAGTTTGGCTGTTTGCTTTCTTGAAGCAGGCGCTTAACAAACCTTGTCAAGAAGAGCTCATAAGCGAATTAGTCTCAGAAATAACTCAGACCACAGAAAGTGCCCACGAACCTCAGCACAGCGAGTCCTTCAGCCCACGACTGTGGTTTCTGAACATGGCAAGAGAAGAGGAGGAGGATGCGAGGAGGATGATTTTCCTGCTAAGAGAGCACTGGAAAGGCAGAAGGGATCAGCTGGAGGAAGCAAAGTGTTCAGCAGACCTGCCCAATGTTGGAAGTTGGGAGAGGAAAAGGTGAAATAAAGAGAATTTCAATGCAACATTTTGTGAAATTTCTCATCACCACATATTATTAAGAGGAAAAAAGCATAGCAGAGAATGTAGACAGGACCTCAAATGGTTACAGATACATTTACATCTCTTCCACCCCCCCCTACTATGGAGCAGATCAATGTTACAGAGCTGTCATCATGTCCTGCTTTTGAGATGGAGCCTAATTTATGGGAAAGCAATGACCTGAGTTTGTCTGCACCACCTGATTCAGCAAAGCAAGTGGAGGTTTGAGTTTCCTTCCCCAGGCGGTATTCAAAGACCCACCAAATCCATCCAAACAGATGGATTAAAGCCAACAAATTCCCTGCTGAGCACTGTGTACAAACCAGCTATACGAGAACTTCCATGCAGGAAAGACACTGGATTGGAGCAGAGCCAAGCAGCACCAGGACCCCTACCATGCATGATTCCAGACCCTGGTGGAGCACATACCTGATAGCTGCTGGCCTTCTGGAGCAAACCAAATCCGCATCCCAAGAGCCAAGATGATGATTCTGTTTGGCAGCTTGGCAAAGGAGCCCCCCTCTTACTTACATGGGCCACAGCAGACATGTAGCTTGTGCAGCCCACCACAGGGAGATAGAGAACACCAGGTGGGGAGTCAAAAGGGCCATTTCCCCTATACCTACATCAGTGCTGTCTCCTTGCCCTACTCCTTTCATGGTCAGCCACAGGATAAGACCACAGGGGCACCTATCTCTAGGAAAAGAGCTGAACATGGAGGTTGCCTGATCTTTTAATGATTCCAACACCCCAGTCCCACCCCTTCCTAATTTGCACCTGATTATCAAACTACCTGAAGTTAATCACTTACTGTTAAACTCTGCAGTACCAGGTAGCAGCAATATGTGCCCTGTTAATTAGTAGTCTTCATAAATGGATGATGTGTGCAGACTCATAGGGAATATTGTCATCCTCTGGAAGGATATGATTAGGTCTGTTTATTTCCCATGGCCTTGGGAAATAGCTCAAAATTCAGTAGTGCTGCTTTTAAACTGTTACAGGTAGCTGTAATATAACTTATCTAACCTATGTCGTGAGTTATGGGAACAGTGGAGCCTAGATTCTGCACCTGAAAATGTGAGATACAAATATGATACATAGAAATGTGAGATAAAAATGTGAGACACATTAGTTATGGTGTATGATACATAAGTCTACATGTTTTAGAGGAAATAAACTATGCCTGAGATGCAAATGGGAGGTTTGCGGGATATTGTAAATTGCCTGCACATGGAAGTTGTGGGCAAGGAAGGACAGTGCAAATGACTGCTTTGTGCATGGGTTCTTATTACAATTAACAAATACCTTCAGCTTTGCAAAACTCTATGGAAAGCCTCTATAGGATAAACAATGCAATTATGTCTGGAAAAGGCAATTGCATCTCCTGCAGAATAATTTACAGGAACGTTAACTCAATAGGCAAATCATAATTAATTAAGAAGCTTAATGTGTTGACTTTTCAATGTCTAATTATACCTCTATTTCTATCAGTTACAGGTAGGAGTCAAAGAAGTGGAGGCAAAATGCTTTTTAAAGAGATTTCCCTGTTTTGAAATAAAGCATTTCCCAAAGGAATGTGATATGAGAGCTTGAATTACCAAAGGAGTAAAAGAAGTGATGAGAAGGGGAAGCAAGAGCTTCATAAATCAAAATATAAGCATATTGTATAACAAAATATTTTTGTCATTGAGATACCTGAATGTAAACTTAGCTCCCCCGTTGAAATAAAGTACTTAGTGCTCTGCTTTTCCTAACACAAACAGCAAAAAATTGGCTCTAAATTTAAAGCACTTCTTATACGATAGACTTGGGCTTTCTGCTCCTCGGGAGTGTGTGAGAAGGCCATGTTCATCAGCCAGAAATGCTGCCACCATTCTTTTCCAGTCTTGATTGAATGTAGCCCTTTGGGGATTTCCCAGTCTTGCTAGGCTACAAGAGCTCCACTGGAGCAAGGATAGCAGTGATGGACCCCAGCATAACCAGGGCTATGGTAAAGGGGCTGCAGATGTCCTCGTCTCTGTCCCTTCCATCTTCACACATAATCCGAGAGAGTGACCAATGCCCAAGATAGGACATCTGTCCTCACAGTGTCTGCACATGCTCTGCATCTTGCAATGACCTGGGTCTGCTCCTGAGGTCTGATGGACCATCCAGGAGGTGCACAGAGTGCTAGGAGCTGTGGAAAGCAGACCGCCTTCCCTCCAGCTCCTCTCAAATCCCAAGGCTCTCTGTGCACAGCCGGATCCAAGCAAAGCCCCTTTTCCTCTGTCCGTGTCATCACTGCTGTTACATGTGTGCTGGCATGTCCCATGTGCATGGGGATCCGGGTAGCTAATCTGCTGTACAGAAACCCCACAAACTATGATGAGTAGTTTACTTAATGCCTGCTAAACAACGATCCTTTCACTGGGTGTAATTTCCTGATTGTGGTTTGATTTCAGGCTTACTCTGTTTCCTACAGATTTGTAAAACCCACTTGTCATTATAGAGCACTGCAAGGCACAGAAGATGAACTCCTCATCTCCGGGTTAAAAAAATGTTATAAATTGTATGAAGAGGCATAAAGTTTTTTACGAAGAGCAGGATTTTATATCTATTTAATGAAGAACAACATTTAAACAGGAAAAAGTAAGGAAGGGAAGGAGAAAAGAGGGAAATTTTCAAGAAAGAAATAAAAAGCTTGTTAGAAAAATAAAAATGATTTGCACGAGAAAATATGCATCACTTTTAGCCTGTTTCGTCTGCCTATCACAGACTGGTGTCACATCTGCAGTCCTAATTGTAGGCCAATCTGCCAGGCTGCCCATAGGAAGGGACAAGGAACGCAGGCTCACTTGCCACAGCACAGCTGTTGGTGGTATTCCTGCAGGGTTTAAGTCACAAACCTGCTTTGATTCAGAAACCCTACCAGATTTTAGCTGTGGCTGCTAGCTGGAAGCTATCTGACCTGCTTTCTCTGTTCAGGTCTCCCCCTCTTTACCGCTGCAGGCAGAACAGTCAGGGTGTCTTCAGAATATGTAGCCGTACCTATTGATTTATATCACGGCTGGTTTAGATCTGCATAATCTCTCTGAATGTTATTAATTCTCCACCTTCGCAGGGGCAGAATTGCTCACTCTAAATCAGAGGTCTTCTTCATAAATGCTTTTTGTCGTCTGTGGGAAGCGCGGATTGAAGTTCACTTTTGCAGACTTGATATGTTGCCTGTTGTCGCTTGAGTTCTCTGTGTACTCAGCATCAGTACAAATGTCAGCAATACAAATACTTCCCAGAAAACCATAAAGCGCAGAGAACCTTCTACAGATTCAGCTAAAGCTTTTGCCTGCAGGAGTCTTACTGGCTTTCCCCTGTCCCCTGCTCGGCAGTGAAGGTGATTCATAGCTACACGTATAATGCTAAGCACAAAATGAGAGAATGAGAATAGTTTTGTCATAACTCCCACCAAGATATTTTTCAGAGAATGAGTAAGTCTTCATCTATTAAACTATGTGTGTTTTATTAGTTCTAGTAAGAATGTATTAGACTGACAAGGATCTCGGAGGTATTTGTCTTTTTTTAATACCCAGGCTGCTATTGTAATGAGAGCTCCAGAGCCAAATGGGCCAGAAACCATTGTGCTTCATCTGGTTAGGAAATTAAGTGATGGACGCAGGGTGCATTCAAATGGGGAATGCTGCAGTAAGTCTGGAGACCTCAGAGGAAGATTAGCTATAGCTCATAGTCATTTTAAAGCTCTCTCCAGCCAGCAAAATGTGCATTAAAGAAGCATCCCCATAAAACTGATGTTGGACTCTGATAGCAGTAGCAGAGCAACAGGCAAGAGTTAACAGTAATGTCCTTTTAGGTACCTGGGTTTGTTTATTGTGAGCTGTTTGTTGTGAAGATTTCACATCAGTTCAGAAGTAGCCTTAAGAAAACAGATAGGTTGTCACCTCTGAGCTCTGGGAGGAGAGATCAGCTCCCCAGACATAGGCTGGGGATATCTTGGAGAAGAAAAGGCCAAGCACACTGGGGGGGGTGAGAAAATTCCCGATGTTCTGGGAACAGCAGGTTTTCTCTCGGATGAAAGTGGAGGTATAATAATAATAATAACGTCAGTTACTTCTAGAAAAGTCACCTAAACAGAATATTTGAATTAGTCAAAATGAAAGTCTGGGAAGAATTTTGTTCACTGTTCTAAGAGTTATTCCTTAGATGATGACTCCTGAATGGTACCTGCAAGGCAGTCAAAACCTTTCACTACTGGCAATGTAGCTAAAGAACTCAGCAGCTTCTTTCCCTCACTGCTGAGAGGTATCCTTCATGCATAGGAATTCTCTATGTTTGAAGAAAGCTGTTTAGAATAAATGGACTTAATTATCAAGCAGAATGAACTGGAACAAAAATGATTAATTATGTGGACCCAGAAACCTTTAGGAAAGAAAAAATCCTATAAAGCATGGGAAGGTGGCCAGATCTGTCAGTTGTGGTGCAAGGGTTTGGAAGTCCCTAAGGACAGTGGTGGTACAAAGGGATGAGGAGAGCAGCATTTTTCCTCAGCCAAGCCTGCAAGCAACAGGAATTACTGAACTAGAAAGACAACCTTGTGCTGCTCCAGCAGAGCTGTTTCAAAAGAAAACTTTCAGCAGCCTCTGCCAATATATTGTGATGAACAGATAGCTAATGAAGATCTCCACTTAAAGAAGATACTAATATCAGATGAAAGCTGGCTCACTGGGCATGTTACTCACCCTGTTGCTTGAAGCTAAATCCTGTAGCTGAAAACACAGCCAGGCAGCGGTCGCGTGATATCGATGGTGATTAAAGCCCATCAATAAGATGCAACATAGGTAAATGTTAACTGTGATTTCAGAAAGTGTTTGAGTTATTAAGCTCTGACAGTCTGTAAAATTGACTGGTTAATCGCTCATGAGCTACCAGCTGGTTCTTTCTAATCTATACATTCACCCTTACAACTAGGTGTAATGACAGCTACTGTTTGCCACAGCATCCCCACCACCGCTGTGTACAAAACTGCAGTGCCCTGCTTGCTCTGCTCAGTTAGTCCCGATCATCTCCCCTGCTCTGCCTGGGCTGATCTTTCATGAGGAAGAGGAGATTTCTGACTAGCACCTTTCCAGTCCTGCCGAGACACCCAAAGCCTGGTGTTCCACCCTCCAGCCAGGAGCAGGTACGTTGTCATGAGCAGTAGTTCTCCCATTGACTGAAGCTGCATCACGGAATTCAGCCTATTTTCCAAAACCAGTCCCAGTAATTATTTATGTAGAGTGAAAACTGGAGGCCTTTTAAAATTTTCACTGCCTCTGCTTCGCTGGCAAATCGGTTCCTGGTTCAGCTCCATTGAAATCACCAGCCAAGGACAGCCAAATTACTTGTACAGCACAAAAAAGCAGAAAACAAAAAGTCCCTGTTAATTTAATTGGGTCCTTTCAAGTGCTGCAGAGATTTTGTTAGCAGAGGTGCTAACATTATCATCTTGTGCTACTTAAAACCCAACACATTTCTCACTATGTTTTCAAACATAACACTTGATTTTATTTTTAAATATTGATGTGGCCTGTGAAAATTTCTTAGAAATCTTTTATGGGAAGGCCAATTATGAGCAATTCTGGTTTTAACTTGAAGGGACCTTTCAAGTACCGTGTGTGTTTCTCTCCTCAGGGAGAATGATAGGCAAACGCTTTTCGTAATTAGCAAATGCTTATATAAGTTGCCTAAATATAAAATTAGACTTTATTTTCAAGCTGCTGACCCACTATATTGCTTTGTGTCATGTGGAGTTCTGGCACAATAGTAACTGTGAAAATACTGCTAAAACTGGAGCTGCAGAAAAAAAACCCCTGACTGCTTTATTTTTTGCTTTCTTATGTACACAACAGAAACGGAGGGTCTAGCGACGCCGACGGTGCAGGGGGAAGCTGGAGTGGGATGTATTAAGCATGGAGCAGGAGGGGTTTGGCCTTCTCTAAAAGGACTGAAATCTGTCTCTGTTACAGCAAGGAGTTGTTTTGTACTGGACTGTCTGGGCGGAGGATAAAATCTCCTTAGTTTTCAGCAGAGCTGAGCATCTGCTGCTTTTAACTCCAGTTCTTGCTACTTCTGCAAGCACTGAGAGTGTGTTAGTACATAAGGTACTATTTGGGAGATTTTTATTCAGCCAAACTCCGGTCAGACCCAGTATTTGCATGCTCCTATGAGGCAGGTTATCCCCCAGAACCATTTTACACCCTTTGTGGATATCCCATCACAGCTTTGCATCCAATACTCATGTCTGCAAGGGCCCCCAGTGCTGAACAGTGCAGTCATCCAGGAAAGTCCAGAAGATCCAAAGTTGCAGCTCTCCAGACCCTGAGTTACAGTCCATGAAAACATCAGTTTAACTGGGGTTTGCAGGAGGCTAAATTAATTGCAATTCAAGCTTTCCTGTGAATAATTCACTGCCCTGTGAAGTATGTGACTAGTCAATTCAATTTAATATCCCAGTCAAAGAAATCAAATGAAAGAAACCCAATACGTATATTGCAATCTCATTTTGAAAGTGCTGTTATTTTAATTTGTCTTGTAACCTCAAGCACTGAATAAAAATCATACACCTTCACTATTCCAAATGCCTTAAGGAAGGAAAGGTGCTGGAACAAAATGTTTTCCACTCTGAAATTAACTGACGGATCTATTTATTCTTCCATATGTCGATCATGGAGAAGATGCAAATATAGTACAAAAGGCACGCACATGTCTGAGCATAAGCCATGGGTATCCAACCTCGCTAGCACGTGCCTGAGTCTGCAACAGCCCAAAAGCAATGGTCCATGAGAAGTGTGGATAAGGCATTGACTTCTTCTGGAAGGGCATGGGTGCTGCCAAAGCCCAACCACATACTGCTCAGCCCTGTCCTTGTCTCACTGCCACAAAAGCATTCAAGACAGACTACGTTGTGAAGACCTGTGTCATCTAATGGTAAGCTTCTCCAGTGGCACGCTTGGGGCATGCAGCTGGAGACACCCAGGTCACTTGGCCTTGTAATTGCACAGTGCTGGGCATTGGATCTTCAACATTTTTTAATCACAGCTGCTCAAAAATGTGTAGGAGAATGGGAAAGCTCCTGTGAAACTCATGGCTTGTGGAGGGTAGATTTAGATTAGACATTAGGAAAAAATTCTTCACTGTGTGAATGATGAGACATTGGCACAGGGTGCCCATAGAAGCTGTGGCCACTCCATCCCTGGCAGTGTTCAAGGCCAGGTCAGAGCAACCTGCTCTAGTGGAAGGTGTCCCTGCCCATGGCAGGGGTTTGGAACTGGGTGAGCTTTAAGGTCCCTTCAACCCAAACCATTCTGTGACCCTATGATTGTACGAAATTCACGAACGCTCTGAAGAGGTTGTTCATACTGGGAATGAGATAGGTCAGTAACTGAATGTTGGAGGTCTTGTTTGCTTTAGTCACAAAAGGAAGGAAAACTGAACGTTTTGCCTGAACAGTAACTGTGCTAGAAAGTTGAGGACTCCCGCTTCATGTCCTCACCTGAAGATTTTTAAGCTTATCCTTACTTTGTGCATCACTGTAGGAAAAAGTAAAAAGGAAAACCCACCAAAGCATCCAGTGGCTGCTCCCCTGGGTGACAGACCATGGCCATCCAAAGAAGCCAGAAAGGAGCACAAAAACAAGCTCTGGCCATCCAGTAAGGAAGAGCAGAAAAGCAGGACAAATGGCAGAGCTCAGTTCTGTCAATCTCCTCATAAGGAAATTTAATTTGCTGGTTTAATATGTTTTGCTTGACCTAGCTTTCAATAAGTTTGAGTGACACTGTCAAGATGATTTATGGTTGTGAAGACCAGAAAATCATTATAGTTAGAAGTTAGCAAACACATTTTCTTCAGTAATTTAAGAGCAGGGAGCGATTTCATCCTTTCCTCTTTCAAGCAGGACTTTCCTTGGTGGTGGTGTTGTAACAAGGACATGGCATTTATCAGAATATCTCCCTGACAACTTTTCCTGTAGGACAATTAAGAATACAGATATTTCTAAATTTGTGTAAGATACAGACAAATGAGGTAATAAGGAATTGCCTTTGGGGTGTTGCCTTGATGTTTGACACCAGGATATATTAAGAGATACAAGCCTTCCATGCTAGGGAATAGTAAGGCAGAAAGTTGCTGTTATGCATTTACTATCTCCTTGATGAATTGACTTCCTATCTCTTTTTTTTCGGGGATTTCCCTATAGTTGATATTTTTTGTATACCAACCCCCCCCAAACCAGTCAAGGTAAGCCTCAAGCACGTCTAACATAAGAATTATTTAAGTGAAATACTGGCCTGATGGGGTCACGGCGTAGTTTGCCATTAGTTAGGTCATACCAATAGCCATTGCAATTAATCTGGAATCCACAGGAAGATTCCTAAGTGATATGCCTTTTCATAGGGAAAAGCCAGCAAAACCCTCAATAAGACGTCAGATAAAAGTGTCAGGCTCAGAATGAGATTCCATAATTCAAACTAATTCTAGACACAGAGAAAGCCACATACAAGTGATGGATCCTGTAGCCTGGGACGTAAATGAATGTGTTGAACATACACATTCTCCATCACTGAGAGTTGTGGCCAGACTCAGGGTGTGCTCTGGTTTGACACCCATGACTGCTCACCCCCATCAGAAGGTTCTGTCCTGGGCACTGAGCCTGCTCGGGCTGGAAGTCACTGTCATCTGGGAATGCTCAGAAGCTGGGCTGAGCCATAGCTTCAGACAACGAGGGATTCAGGGCTGGGCTGAGCCTGATGCCGTTCCTCTTGAGAGTGAGTAAAGGCAAAAGAAGCAGTAGAAGTCCCATTCACTGGGGTCTGTTCTCAGCTGTGGTGGCTGAGCTACACACCACCATGTCAGCGGCCAGACTTCATTTAGCTCAGCATCTTGGGCCCTGCAGCAGATTTGGCTGAAAACAGCACTAAGGAGAAGAGCCAAGAATCAATTATGGAGACCTAATTGATCAGCAATCCGGGTGTGATGTGCTGCAGTTCAGTTATCCATGGGAATAGGATTGCTCTGAATAATGCAACCACAAATGGTCATCTCTGTGCTGCATTTCAGGTGCTGAACTGGATAAATGCTGGTGAACTCTTCCACAGGAGCCTGATGCCAGGGACAGTCTGAGGATGCCCTTTAGCCACCCTGGGGCTCAGCATCCATGCAAAATGGAATACTTTTCCCTTTGGACCTTGGGCAGAGATTGCAGCAGAGGGAAATCCCTCCTGGTGCTTATTCATGGCTGTGTCCTGGCTGCCATGGGCTGACCTTAGGGCAGGAATTTCTCAGCCCCTCACAGAGCCCCTCAAAGGCAAAGCACAGGGCAGGCAACATTGAAAAACCTGCATCTTAAGGATGTTTCATGTTAGACCTTACCTAGTCCTACCCCAGATGCTAATATTCTGAAGCTCATGATACACAAAATAAGCACAACAATATCAATAACCATTACAATGATAATAAACACAGCTATAACAATAAATATTAATCTGGAGAAGTACCTAATACATGAGAGCATTGCAAAGATATTGGGTAACCTAATGCACAACTAATGGCTTCTTATGGTAACAAAATTACTAATAAATTGTAAACTGTTAGAGCCTAATCTGTGCTATCTCTTCCAGAGTTGTGCTCCCTACCCGAGCTACCCCAGCCTCAGGTCTGTCCCAGATTCTGCATACTATGGTAGGATCACTGCATTTATTAACCATTCTCAACTCAGCATCTGTAACCTGTATCCAAGCTCTGACATTCTGCCCTTTATGGCAGAATTTATGGCAGTGTGCAGGTTCTGGGCCATTTTTTGGTGTGTTTAACACAAAATTGTATTAAGCTGAATAAATGTGTTATAAACTGATCACTGCACATCTCTGGATGTGGACCCAAACTCACTAAGCTGGATATGGACAAGGCATAGGAAATAGTCACATTACAGCAATTTTATCACAGCTTCCAGAGCTGTAGGGTGAGCTGGGCCTTTTCCTATTAAAGAAACGGGTGCCACAGCAAAGGCTGAGATGAGACAGATGAACAGGCAGACTGGTTAGAATACAGACCTCAGCTTTGTTTCATACCTACAACAAAACACAGCTCAAAGTAATCAGATGTTACAGACAAAACAATAACAACAGCCTGATTCGCACCTTCCAGTTTGTAAATGTTTACGTTGTAAATAAATAGTTGAAATATGATGTTTATCCCAGGCATAAGCAATGCCTCCAGAAGTAAAAGCAAATACAAATTATATGTTACAATACTTGTCTTTCTTATTTTTCAGCAGCAGTTTTCATTTCCTAATTTCAACGTGCTGAGAGTACTTAGGAATCTTGCTGCAAAAATGCTTCGCTGGTTGCTTGAGATTGTTTTCTTGATGCAATATTGAAGGAGAAACAAAATCCCTCTGCTGTTAGGGCTACTCAGGCAGGGATATATTTGGGTGTACTTTGACAGATTTTTCTTTAAGGGCCTGGTTGCAAATAAATGAACAGTTTTAAACCTACATAATGAACTCTTTGTTCTTTAAGAGCTTTACATTATTTAAAGTCTTTCATCCAGCTTAGGTCTGCAATTTCTTTCCAAGCCTTTTCTTTTGGATGCAATGGTATCTGAAGATGGATGTAAAGGTTAAAATGCGAAATATTAATCTGCCGAGCAGCTGGAAATTGCATGGACTGAAGGTGCCAAACCTGAAATAATTCCTTCTTGGAATTATCAGTCACTCTGCTTTTTTTCCATAGAAGTAATTTCAAGCACATTGCGGTGGTGTCAAGACAACGCATTAGCATGGCAGCATGAATAAACTAGGTACTGAACTTTGCATGGGGCTGCAGATCCATCACAGCCCCCGTGTACAGCAGAGCTGGTGCGGGGCCAGCCAAGCTGCTCTCTTCTCCATAAGTTAAGGAGATGTGTAAAACACAGGCATAGTCACTAGCTATCCTCAGAGCACCTCAGATCCTTATGGCCTGTGTGAAGATTGCTGAACAGCAGCTCCCCAGGGAAAATTGGAATGAAGAACGTAAAAAATCCCATTAAATCCATACAGACATAAAGGACTTCCCACAGGGCTGAAGTTGCAGGAATGGTGATTATGTATATGCGTTAGCTAACATCTCACCATATATCTTGGGCTCTTTGCTCATTGTTTGCTGGACAGAGGTTTTTGTTTAACGCTACTCTGATCAAAACCCCCAATAAGTAGATTCAATGAGATGTCACTAAGTCATGAGTTGTCTCAGTTTCCAAGTCAAATGGCACTATCTTCTCCTTTCACTCAGATAGCTTTGGTTGTGAGACTGGAATGAAAGCTGGTATTTAATTCCAACCCTTCCTTAGCTGGCCTAATCACATTGCTTGTTTTGCTATACAGACTGTGCAGTCACTTGCAGGGTACATTGTAAAACTGTAAATAATGGTAATAATGGTGGTAATTGAGTTCAAGATTACTCTCCTGCTAACAAGGGATACTCGAATGGTTATCTTTTGATAAAAAAAGCAAGGAAAAAAGATTAATTGCTTTATTTCCATCCCAAGCATGGAGCAATGATTGATTAAACTGCAGGGAAGTCTAATTAATATACCAGCTTTGCTTTAACTCCCCTGTGACATGATGAAGCGCGGTTTTCTAGCTTTTCAAGGAGTAAAAAGAGAGCCCTTCAGAGCTGATGGTGCAGAGTGAAGGGGACACCACTGAATTATTGCCAGGGAGTGTCAGATAATGTTTTACAAGCACATCTAGCTGATTTTCTGATTCCTGGAGTTCCTGGACCGAGTCCTAGATGTGGTGCAGTGGCTGGAGAGCCCCTCGCAGCAGCAGTGCTGACTGGCATCCCACCATCCGGATGAGTTATCTCCCCCAGCTTTGGTCTCGCTAGGACCACCAGCACCAGCATCCCACTGCCAGAGGCACCCAGTTATGGTAGACTGGCTGGGTCCCCATGAGTGTTCACACAGCTCAGCCCTCCAAAAATGGGAGGTAAATCACCTCAGATAAAGCCTGTGTGTAGGGATGGCTGATGTGCTTTACCCTGTGGAGCCTGGCTGACTTGACCAGACATCAGACCCTCACACTGATTGCCCACCACTGTGTCCCACTGAAACATCCTAACCCAGGAAGGTCAGAGCATCTCTTGCCTCTAGCTACATAAAGGACTAAGTTCCATGATAAAATAGTGCTCTTTGTGTAGCACCTCTGCATCCTGGCTGAGGGAGCCAAGTGCATGAGTCAGGCCTGTGGGGAGGGAATGGGACTCGTCCTGCTTTGGACCTTATCATCCTCATCATGATATTAATGGTAAAGCTCTGAAGAGGCTCAAATACCTGTGGGCCAGGTCAGTCATGACATTTCATAATGTGTGCCAGTACTAGAGAATGTGAAGATGATTCCAACCAATTTACTCACAAATTCTTCTTGAAATCCCCTTCTAGGAATATAAATGTTATTGAGAAGTCCATTTCATACACTGGTTATTTTTCCTTTCTCTTATTGGAGTAACCAAGCACTAAGCCAGAAGCTGAAAAGCTTGAAGGAGAGTTATCTCATCTGTCCAAAGTATTTTTTCAAATCACAGGCCCATAGTGTTGCCCCTGGAATCCCTTCCCCTGGTGAGAACCAAGTTCTTATCCATTTTTATCATGTTCTCTGTGTCCCCTGGTCCTGAGAGCAAAGTGAAGTGGAAGAATTTCATAATGGACTGTAAGATGGATGCTTGCAAGGTGTCAGGCCACAGGCACATTCTGTGCTTCACCTTTGTGCCTTGTGGCTTCAGACCTCTCCTCTCTCCCTGGCAGTTGTAATTTCCTTGCCTTGATCCTTTGGAACTGGAGGGAGCAATAAAACTGTGAATTGTTTTTTGCAGGTGAATGTATTGGAGGCCACATCTGAAGAACTCCTGCTTACTGGCAGCTTGAGAAGCTCAAGGAATATTTTCTGTTCGGGAAACTGAATGGAGTTGAAAGTGTTTCTGTGCATGCAAATGCAGTGACACCATTGATTATGATGTCAGAAAACAAGAAGCTGAAAGAATGTATTTGCTGGTAATCCAATTATGAAAAAGAAAAGTAATTGCCAGTCACTCTTACCTGCACTGTGAGTGTCACCAGCCACGGATCTGAATATGACCCAAATCATAGTATGATGAGTGGTCATTTAAATGAGGAATATTTGTTGTGCATGCCCGGAGTTCCCTTCCACATAATAGAGACAGACCTTGTTTGGGTTTTATTTATTCTTTAAGGAGATGTGCCCTAAGGGTATGGACTCTGTTATATTCACAGGCAGGATCAGAAGTCATTATTTAGGTTGAGAAATAACTTACAGTGAGATGCAGAGCTGGAGCTGGTGATATAATACCCCTAAAAGTCATTTGTGCCTTTAACTATGCCGAAGACTTACTGAGCAGCAAAAGTATTTGTTTGCATTATACAGTGGCGTGGAGGAGTTAATCATGGGAAGATATTTTGAAGCTGGGTTTATTTTTCTTCTAATACTCTCATTAACAGACTTACTGCTGGTATCCATCAACATTGCCACAGAGGTTCATTTGCAGTCTGATTCAAAGACTATTCACTGAAGCACTGAGAAGACTCATTGATTTCAAATAAGTTTGGGTCTGACTTTTAATTTTATTGGCTCATGTGGCTATTTATTCTGATGTTTCTTCTGCTTTTGCATTACAGTTCAAGGATTATTTCTTCCTGGATCATTCACTGTGCTATATTTCTAATGCCTGAGTTGCCAAATGCCTTGGGTTATACATGTCAGAACTACTGGTATTTTCTTTGTATTAATCCTAGTTTTCTTTGGATACAGGAATCGGTTGCAATACTCAGTGGCATAATTAGAGCTCTCTCTTGCAAGAGAAAAGATGGATCAATCCCTGAAAATACTTTGATAGAGACTTTGTGGGGAGAGCCCAGAAGAATCAGCTCAGATCAATGACTTTGAGCAACTTCACTGATCAAGTCCTGGTGACTTGGCACCGAGCTCTGTGTGTGTGTAATGCTTCAAAGTGTTGTAGTTTTCAACTTTCTTCCTAATTACCCCCATCCTGTTTGAAAAGCAGCATAAACCAGCAACAAGAACCCTTTCCATTCAGCAGCTCGGAGCACGGTGCAGGGATTACTCTGAGCTCTACTATTAGGATGAAGCTGGGAAGGTTGTTTTTAGTTTCAGAAGCAGGCAAAAGCATTTCCGACTGTTGTAAGCCCAGCTTCTCCTTTCATGTGACACATCTGGGTTACGGTGAGCCTCCCCGAGGCAGGCGCTGGCGGTGGTTGTGTAACGTTGCAGTTCAACAGGCACAAAGGAGCAAAGGAAGCAAAATAGAGAGAGGAAAAACAACAAAAAGACATCATTTAGAAATTAAAAAATAATGATGCAGAGGATAGGGAGGATGAAGGGAGTTTTTCATCCTGCAGCAGGGCTCATTACCAGAGGAAATGCAGCTCGTTGATGCTTCTCTGAGCTGAAATGTTGCTTTTGGCAGGGTTGAGGTGATGGTGCACAGGGCTCCTGGGGCTGAGCCTCCAGCCCACTGGAGGAGATGCACAGGGCTGCTGGAGAGCTGGCAGGGTTTGCTCAGAGCCATGGCACCCAGCCTGCAGCCCAAGGGCTCTTGTGCCCAGCGAGGAGGAAGCATGAAGCAAATGCTGAAATCTCCTGCCTGAGGTTGTTCAGACTCAGACCAGCAATACAAGGAGGGCAATAAGTGCTGCTGCCTCCACCTCACCCCTGGCAGCCTCAGGAGCAGCTTTTCGTTGTGATGCTCATGCCTTTGAAAAACATTCTGCTCTTCTCAGCATTTACATTCCTTCCACACTGGGCAATTCCCTGTTACCCAAACTTCTGCTCTCAGACCAGGGTACCACAGTGCATCCCATACAAAACCACTACAGGAAACACAGGTTTTCCCATTTTTAAACTAATATAAAACAAAGTCATCAACCAACAGCTGTGACAGGAACTGGGCATTCCAACAGGCATACCTGCCTTGATATCTGGCACCCATCTTCCCTGCAGTGCTCTGCTCTGCGTTTGCCACAAGTGCTGTTGCAGGGATGGAGGAAGTCAAGGGGAAAAGGAAGGTTCCCCTTCCCCTATGGACTATGCTGAGTGGTCCAAAAGGACCACAGCAGCAGTGAACTGGCAACTACTGCTTTCCTCTGATGACAGTAAATCACAGCCACAACGATCATTATTTACTGCTCAGAAATGTCATCCCTTAATAAGTCATTGGTTTTCTGTGCTCGGGTTCCTTTAACACTTTTATCTTAGTGAAGAAAGAACATGAGTTACTTTTCATTTTAAATAGCTTCCTCTGGTAATGTCATTAAAATGCAAACTGAAGAATGACAAAGTGGACAAGCGCTGTATAAAAAGCACTATATAAAATGCCAGCTAGCTTGCAAGCACTCATAGCTTTTGAGAAAGGCAAAATTAAACAGGAAAATAATTCTGAAAGTGCTTATGATTTGCAGAAAATAGACGGTCATTTCTGCAGCCCAAGTTCCGCCTTGTCCCATAACATCCATAACTTGAATATCAAATATTTCACTCTGATGGTGTTTATAAACTCATGAGAAAGGAATAACATTTCAGTCACCAAAGGCTGAGAAATGAAACTGCAGACATGGATTAGTAATTCTCTGTAAGATCCACTACAGTGTCCCTGCCCAGCCTTGTAGCACCGTTGCTATTTTTAACTGATTCTTGAAGAACTGCCACCAAATGTCCTCTTCTGTGACCATTAGGAATATCAATACAAGCACTATCATTAGATAACCTTGTTGAAGGGCAGGTGACGAACAACATCACTGGAGCGTGGCACACGATGACTGACTGCAAAGCAACCTCTACATCACTTCTGGAGGAGGTGAGGCTTTGCCTCATCTCTGCTGCAGTGGATTTGTCACCATCAGAATCTAGAGGCTCATCAGCAAAACAGGGCAGTTTTCCATCCAGCTCTCAATCCCCCTCCACCTCCCAATAAAGGGGTTATTCTTATCACCCGGGCATCTTCTTCCTAAGATTTCATCAATAAATATTCAGCAATCCAAACGAAACAACCATACATGGCTGAGGGAACATGAAAATATCTACACATCAGAGCTAGAAAAGCAATTTCAGTGCTACAGGACACCATCTGTATGAATTTATCCACATTACTACTTCCCACAGAGAGAAAATGCCCCTTATCCTTCCCTGCTACTGAAAAATACTATAGATAGTCTATAAGCACATAGAAAGTTGATGATAAGCAATCTCTCTTTATTTTCATGGATTTTACAAAGCAAGCGAAGTATTTGATCTTTCAAATGCTCTGGTGACATTTTTTGGGTGCTTTCTCCCCAGAACCATGATTTCTGCTTTGGAAAGTGGGAAGGCTGCTTTAGGTAAACAGAAAGGGGAAGATTTGGAGATGGTTGTAGTTTTGTAACAGGACAATAAAAAAGTAAAAGCACTAGAAAAATGCCAGTGGGCCCTTATGATAACTGGGGGTAGGAAGAGCCTTAGCAGACATGGTCCTTGCAGTGCTCATCAGCTGCAGTGAATTTCCCATCCAGCTCTGAGACTGCAGGTGCCATATTTTGGATGACTTATTTTAATGCAAATTGATCACCCTAATGCTTATTGCAGTATAAAAATTACAGCCAAGATTAAAGTGCCTTTTAATGGTGACTGCTCTGGTTTACAACCCAGAGACAGCCAAGAACCTGAGCTGCGGAGAGCATGTTTGGAAGCCATGCTGGTACGCTGGTAGAGGTACAAGACTGAGAAACACTTAAGGCACAAGACTCTGCTCTATGAGTCCTACTGATTTTGTGAGTCTGTGGCATCTGAAAGCCCATAATGGTGCCAATTGTTGGGAGAAATTCTTTAAATCAGTTTTCTTAAGCTTTATTTTTAATCTCACCAATGTCAAGTCACTAAAGGAAACTCTGTAAGAATGTGGGGATAAAATGGGTTCTTAAATCTCTGTTAATGGAAGTTCAAAAATTGTTTAGACACAGACAGAAATGTGCACTTCTTCATAGCATGATCTGGCTCTGGCATCTGCTTTATGTGCTATGATGGGAACTGCTATGGTTCTTCAGGCTGAAATCTGAAATTTGTGGGCCTTTTTACTCCATAAATGCAAACAGAAGGCACTTGACTAATTCTGCTGAGCACAGGAGCTTTAAAATGTTCAGTTTTTTATCCCACCGAAGTGTGTATTTGTTGAAGAAGGGCAAGGAAAAGGATTATATGGGACTTCTGCCTGTCTAGGCATGGCCAGTGCAGGCAAGACCCCTGTGGGCTGTACGTCTCATTCTCTGGAGCATTAACTTTGTGGTTTTTTATAGTCCTCTCTCATTTTTTTCCACCTTTGATCATTCCTGCAAGCATTAGCTAGTGCTGACGGCAGGGATTTGTGCGAGCACAGCTCTGCCTACCTTTCTTTCTAACTCTTCCTTCAGATTTTCTTTTGGCTTTCCTTAGCCAGAGTTAATTCTGAACCTCCCCTCCTACTACTGGGAAATGACATAGCTATATATTGCTTATCTCCTTTCATATTTTAATGAAGGGCATGAAAGATAATGGCTGAATTTGTATAGCGGCAGAAGAAAGGACTGGGTAGATGACGCTATTGTCTACATACGCACTGGGTCTCTATAAATACAGAAAATCTGTAATTATCATTAGAAGGTTTGTTAAAACTGAAAAGTAGAGGAATGCCAGTTATCCATTAATGAAAATCTCTCTCTTCCCCTGTTACCCTCGGAGGAAGCTGGCAAACTGTTCCCTGTTCTGAACATTGTTCCCCTACTTTCATCCTTTTTCCTCCCTTCCTCTCATTTCCATTCCTGTCAAAGCCTGCAATGCCTTCAGCATGATAAACACACTGCTCGTGCTCCTCCACTCCTATCTCACAGAAAAAGATGAGGCTCATTAGGTGCTGGCATTTTTATTTAACACAAATGCATTGTTTCAGTTCCATTTTATTTCCTGCAGATACCCCAGTGACCGTGTGCTCAGTTAAATGTCTGGGAGCTCGTGTATGCCCGCGTCCTGTCTGCTCTGAACAGAGCATCTTCGGGGGGCCAACAGTGAGAGTCATCAGCAGTGACATTGTAAGATGTAGGCATAGTATCAGGATTCGCATTCGCATCCAGGTGTTACTTTAGGAGACTGCATTTGCTCAAAGAGCAGTTTAATATATAACATGGAATCACAGAATCACCGCCTGGTTTGTGTTGGAAGGGACCTTAAAGCTCATCCAGTTCCAACCCCTGCCACAGGGAGGGACACCTTCAACTAG
>NW_009929619.1:61361-69351 GCF_000696875.1 Nestor notabilis | reverse complement strand
TGTCTGTGGACACTGCCAGGGATGGGGCAGCCACAGCTTCTCTGGGCACCCTCTGCCTGTGTTCCACCACCCTAACAGGGAAGAGCTTCTGCCTAATGTCTAATCTAATGCATGCACATACACACAAACACATACATATTTTTATAAGTTTACATTAATATATATTATATATTCATATAATTGAAAACCTTGGACTAAATATCAAAATCTGGATGCAATTATGGGTGAAACTAGGCAAAGTAATTTGACTATTTAGATTATTGAAAGTACTCCATCTCAGTATCAACCATTATTAAAATTTTTATTTCTAAAATCAGCTTCACAGTTGACATCAATATTGCTGGAAGATGAAGTGCAGGATTTTTTTACTAGGTGATAAACATCAGTGCCAAAACACTTGGATAGTTTCAGAGACATTTTCCTCTATTTTGAGCTACGGAATCCAGCAAAACTAGTCAATTCCCATGAACAGTTTCATTTGTGAAGACCTCCCTATTTCTAGGGAATATATGTATAATCAAAACACATAATTCATGCTCAGCTCTAACTTTGAAATTTGAAAAACCAGATATGAAAACTCAAACAAGATTTCTCCTACACTTGCCAGTAGGATGCCTACAAAGGAAAAGCTTTGCTCTCTGTGTTTCTCAAGCCCCATCCTGAGCTAGGAGTGAAGAAACGAGTAAATACAGGCAGTTGTCTGAGCATCAGTTGTTGGTGACACTGGGAGTGACTCACTCATGCCCCGCAGAGGTGCGTGGCTAGATCAGAATCCCAACACCAGGAGCAGAAGTCATTTTGCTGCTCTGAGCTTTTCTTCATCAATGTGATCACTATGGCAGAGCCTGAGGGTAAATGATTTAGTGTGAGATGTCCCTGCCCAGGGCAGGGAGTTGGAACTAGATGATCTTAAGGTCTTTTCCAACCCAAACCATTCTACAATTCTATGATTTCCTTAAATCTTAGCCTTTATTCAATATTGCAGTTTATCCCGTTCTGAGTAAGTGCCTGCTCTGTTTCAGGGCACTTAGCTGAAGCATGGCAAGACTTCCAAAAACGTGTAATTTAAAACACACACAACCAGTGTTAGACTTCTTCCACAGAGGTTATGGTAATGGCTTTTCGTCTCACAATTTCTTTGAGCTAAGAGCACACCACAGTTGCTGTGTCTCAAGTTGTGGGGTAAGGTCCCAAGCGCAGGGGGAATAACGCAACATAACAAGCACAGACTCACCCTTTAATTTACATTGAATATATATTTTAAGCACCTTCCCTTTAAAGACCTTGACTTATGCACTGTGGTTGACATTCAATGCCCCAGATCTGTTTGACATTTAGACTGGAGCCACAGACCACTAATAATCATGTAGCCACATGCTCAGATATCTGCAGTGATGAATACACAGTATTTACACGCAATGATCTTTGGGGCTGTAATCAGTCAGCTGGGCAAAATCTGCTCTGCTCACTGCTATTTGCATCCCTTATTATTATTTAGCATTCAGATGCCTAAGCATCAGTTTAGGATCTAAAATTTAGACATCAGGTTTTAAAAATACCCTTCTAAATCTGCATGGAAAGGTCGCCGTGCTGCTTGTTGTATCCCCGGTACTGAGGATGCCACAGCTGCTGGGAGAAGCAGAAGCTCCACTTGCTTCAGACCCAGAGCATTTGTACTGTTGGGCTGAATTTCATATTATCCTTGTATTTATTTTTTCCCTTTCATCTGAACGGGGATGTTAATCATTAGAGTTACCCAAGAAATGCAATATATTCATAAGCTGCTGTGTCTCTAAAGTAAGGTAGAAAAGATAAAATTCAGAGAAATCTCAGTAATGTAATAATTTCTATCTTTATATATGTAGATTTTCATCCTAATGTACTTTGCTGGTATTTATAATAAAGTTGTTGGATTTTTTCTCTTTTCAATATACCATACACTTGAGATAATGTGATTATAGAGAATTAAAATAAATACAATTCCAGCTCTGAAGCACATTTAGCACTGCAGAGGTGAAGCTCATTTGGGTATTGTTATGCATTTCATTTCTTCTGAAGCTTTGCTGCCCAAGGCCAGAAATGTTTAAATAGGTCAGGGATAACTGCCCTTATCATACTGCATTTAGATGCTCCCTTTATGTGACAGCACTTGTTTCACTTTGATCATCAACTTGTCTTGATGTGCTTTTCAATAGTTATTTGAATTATCCCCTAGGACTACCCTGTAATCCCTCGTTTTAAAAAGCACTGCATGCAAGGGGAGGAGAGATCTAGAGAGCAGAATGACTTAGCAATACTTGCCATTCCCAAGCTCAAGGTCTCTGTCCCTACTTTTTCATAACCAGAATGAGAGGGAGGGATTGGTTTGACTGCCACAGCAGCAGACAGGCATCCTTTCTACTAACATGGGATGCAAAGCTCCAAAGCAGCTGCTTATAACTGATTATTTTTCTTTCAGAAAACTTTGTGAGCTCCCCCATCACCAAATCACTCCAAGCACCTTGTCAGCATGGCCATAACCCTGCCTCCCCCAGGACAAAACAGGGATAAACGGAACCCCCACTCACATCTGCTGTATTGCTCAGAGAGGGTTTATCCTTTCCGTTGCTTGGGCAATATTTGCATCTTTGTATTTGAGTATGCTAACAGCAGTGATGTTAGTCTCTGGTGCTCATCCAGAGACTGCTCAAGTCAACAAAAAGACCTTCGCTGGCAGCAGTGGGAGTTGGCATGGCCCAGAATGGCTCTAACGAGCTTCCAACAAGCACTTGTAAGACTTAATTTTAGGAGAAATCTGTCTGTAGTTACCTAAACAGATGCTTGTTTCTCTAAACATTACAAACTTGTCTTACTACTTTCCAAGACCAGGCACTTTTGGATTTATGTTATCAATCAGTGTAGAAGAAACTCGAAGTCAATCAGAGTTAGGCTGGAAATGGGGACAATTGCTTTCCCAAATCATAATTGATTTGGGAATCAATTAGGGAGGCTCAAGCTGCAGGAGGGGTCACTGTGGTGGGGTGGGGCCAGGGCTTGGACTGGCCTGATCCATGGATGTGGCATGGATGGGACCTCGGCGGTCTGAGTGTTGCCTGTAAATATTAATGTGCCAATGTTCAAAATATCCACTTCCAGACAACAACAGAAGGGCAGAATTTCTGGGGAAATAGGAGGGGAAGAACCAAAGGCACGTTGCAGAAATTGAAATGGAAATTCAGTGCTTGTTGGAGAAGGTTTGAAACTGAATATCAGAGAAACTGAATGAAATTGAAACCAAACATTGGAGAAATCAGATCAGCCCCTGTCTCTGCTTGTTCTCTCCCCTGCTCCGCAGGGGTCCAAGCAAGAGCAATGCGTGTTCAGGCTGACCATATGAACAGCAGAATTTCAGGCAGCAGCACACACTTCCCATTGAAGAAGACTACTTGGCCTGCGCTGTCTCCTCACTTGTGACATGCTGGCTGACAGAAGATAACACCAGAAGCAATAGAAATAAAAATCCAGATATATGAAAAATTAACAAAATGTGCTTCCCTCCTATTTATCATTTATTTATCCTTATTTATGTTTAAATGTCAAGTCTTTGGACTTCAGCCAATGAGCATGATCTGACAGTGCAAGGCCACTGCCAAGAACATGCAGGCATGTCAAATCTGTATCATTTGTCTCATTTAGCATCTGTGGACACATGAATTTTTAACCTATTTTAAATTGAGTTGCGAGACCACAGCCATTTGGCAGCAAATAACCCCAAAGTAACTGGCTGCTGTGTATGATGTGCAGTGTACTGCACTTGATCAAAAGCTCCCATGACCATGCCAGGGTAGAGCTGGTGCACGGCTGACCTTTCCTGCAGTAATTCAGGGAATGACTCAGCTGGCATAATATTGTCAGGGATGGAATGCCCACTTCAGCAGGAGAAGGCAGAAACACTGGGAGGAAGGACGTCTGATGGCCAGCATAGGGTGTTTGGTCAACGGTGATGCAGTGATGGATGGGGCAGTGTTCAGTGCAGGGCAAGGCCAATTTTAAACCCCAGGGCTTAAGGGATCTCTGACTTTCCTCCAGCACTACCACCACCACCACTTGCTGTTCATAAAGCTTTATAGACCATCTTTAAGCACTCTATTAAAAGAGCTTTTATACCCCAACTGTTGTGGTGTATTCTTCAGCATAACAGTGGAGAAACATCACCTCCATCCTTCCTCCTTTTCTAAGCTGTAGGCAAGACCCGAACTCTTTTCTACCCCTCCTTGGGATTGCTGCCCATCCTCAAATTTTCATTTCATTGCCTGACTTGGCAAAAGCCAGCTATGTGCTTTTCTTCTAAATGATCTTTTCAGCTCTGGTAGTTTATCACAAATTTAAAGCAGCAATTCTGGAAACAATTTTGTTTAATAGTGCTCCTGATGCCCTTGCTTCATGATGGAAGCAGTCAAAGTCATTATGCACTGCAGGTACTCATTTCTGCAGTCAGATTTAAAGGAACTTGGGCTGCAAGATGCAAGCACTACAAACAAAACTGAGCATTACAGAATCTATGTAAATACATGTGGAATTGTCTAGAAATGGTCTGTAAGGGTCTTTCTTCCATGGGTAATCAACCCCATGTGTGTCCTGCCAACTTATAGTCAGTAGGGCTTGTGCCACTGCACGCGGAACTCTCAGAGTTACCCACTACTCTCTTTCTGATTAATTAGAAATGAAAAATGATTTGTTTGCCCTCTGCTATTCCATTCCTGTCATACCCTCATGTATAGGTTATCTCACTTACAAAGTTAGACTGAAATAGTACTTTTCATGAAACTTAAAGAAACTTAAAGAATCTAGTTAATATCCCTCTAAAATCTTGGGCTCTTCTGATCTGAGCTGACAGGTTTGAGAAGTGTGATTTAACTTCTCCACAAAGGTTTACCTTGCTTATAGGTTCCTACTGGTTTGTTGGTCTGAAGCTTAAAATAGAACTGTCAATACCACTTTTCTTGGAAGAAAGCAGCGCTTTTAAGCTGTTATTCAGTATAAAAAGAGTAGAGCTTCCAAAGAAAACATTCTGTTTAACTTGGAAAAAAAATGACACAAAACCTACTGAATCAACAATTGGAGTTCTCTCCTCCTTGGTCTGGCTTCCTGCTGTGAGTTACCCTAAGGGAATCAACAGTCTCCAAACATCAAACCCAAAAGAATAAATGTTCCTCGTCCTTGCCTTCTCAGGCAAAGATGATTGTTATGAGATTTGTTTGGTAGATGACACAAATAACCTTTTGTGACTGCAGCTTTTGCATGTGAAGAAGTGGACAGGTCTGTGACGGTTCCCCATATATGTCCCCATGGCAGCTGCACATGGCTTGGTGGCTGTGCAGCCCATAAGCCACACAAGTAAGGAGCTGTGTCTGCTCAGGAGCTTGGAGGGCACCACCAGACTCTTGCAGGGCACCCCTGCACAGGGCTGGGGTATCATACCAGGATACAGATGTGTAAGAGGGTCTCTGCACTTTGGATATGGGCTCTTTGTGCCCTTAGCTACACAAATCCCCCTGAAATCCATGCTGTTTAAGCATCTAAATTCCTTTAGCTATCCTGCCATCAAACCAGACTCAGTTTTCGTCAGGCTTGTAAAGATATAACTAGGCAAAACAGACTCCTTGAGCAATTCCTTTCTTTTTTTCCTCATCCTCCTAAATCCTTTTCCGTGTAGCACACCTGCAAGTGAGCTGCCTTGCTTCACAGACTGTTAGGAATGTGTTTTTATTCCCCTATGGAAATCTTGTATAATATGTTCAGAAAAAGTTAAATATAATCCCTTAGAAGACTCATTTAGTAGGGATATTCATGGGGCACAGATGTTTATAACTCTTGCTGTGTCACTAGGAATTTGTCAAGAGATAAGTGATTAGCAAACGATTAGTCATGTCCCTATTAAAATATCTTTGGTGCCTTCCAAATATAAAAAAAGTAGGACCTACAGTAAAGGTGCTTATGATTTATGTCACAAGATAAAGGGGGATTAAAGACTTTTATAAATACTGCTGTTAACCCTTTCAATATAACTATGACCTTGAAGACCAGCCCATGACTCTGTGAAAACCTCAATTTGTTAGCTATGTCCTTCGATATTTTAGGTATGAGCTTGGAGTGTTTCTCATGAGCAACTGAAAAACAGAAATGGGGAATGCACAGGAACAGCAGTTTCCTGGATTAATTCCCCTAATGGGAAGGAGGCTCATGTTTGGAACAAGGACTTGGGGAATCCAGGCTTTCTGCTTCTGCACACAGCAGGACCGTGCATGAAAATCCAAGAATGTTTAAAAATGCACCCTTCTATATGTCTCGTATGAAGACAGGCTGAGAGAGTTGGCCTTGTTCAGCCTGGAGGAGAGAAAGCTCCGGGGAGACCTTGTAACAGTCCTCCAGTACCTAAAGGGGCGTATAGAAATCTGGAGAGGAACTTTATGCAAGGCTACGTAGGGATAGGACAAGGGATAATGTTTTTAAACTGAAAAAGAAGAGATTTAGAATAGGCATTAGAAAGAATGAAGGTGGTGAGGCGCTGGCACAGGGTGCCCAGAGAAGCTGTGGCTGCCCCATCCCTGGCTGTGTTCAAGGCCAGGTTGGACACAGGGGTTTGGAGCAACTAGTGAAAGGTGTCCCTGTCCATGGCAGGGGGTTGGAACTGGGTGGTCCCTTCCAACCCAAACCAGGTAGTGATTCTACGATACAAATAGTGTTATTTAGTGAAATGGCTTTAGAAGAGGTTTTGCTGCCTGAAGTCTCCAAGGCTGGGTGTCTCTCCCATAAGACAGTGAGACCCTTGCCTGGGTACAAGTCCTTTTTCCTTAGGGCCTGGATCTGTTCTCTGCTGGAGAGCAGATGAGCAGCCAGATGTGCATTGGCCTCAGGGACCTGCAGAAGGGCCATGGGTCAGGGCAGCCTCCATGCACACCCTCCTCCTATTGCCTCTGCCACCTCAGCTGCATCCCAGCTTCCCACCCCTGAGTACAGCAAAGTGCAGAAATGGCATTGCCACCAAGCAGCGTCTCCCTGCAGCTCTCCACTGTCAGTGCTGCCTTCCCAACAGTCCCAGTCAGTGATTGCAATCGGCTCAAGGAGGTTTTCTTGGTATCAGCGGGCTGGGCTGGGAGCAGCATTCATAAAATTGGGATTCCAGCCCAAAATCAGGGTGTAGAGGTGCTCTGAGCAGACATTGAAATAGCAGCAATTTCAGCTGCTGTAGAAAACCCAGCCATATGGGTGCCTTAGACAGATAATTACAAATTAGCTTTCTTGGGCTGAGGTATTAAATCCAGCCACAGCTGCCCCATCACCAGCTCATGATTTTGTTTAAATTTTTATGAGCTGTTCTATGGTTATTAAACTTGGTGCACTTGCTGTTCAGCACACAGTTGTTGTACTATGTCACAAAGAGAGAGTACGTGAGGAAGAATGGACTCTGGCGACGTGCGAGAGGGATGAGCTCTGCAGAACCCTTCATGTTACAGGCCCGGCGACATCTCAAGCACCACAGGGAAGGTGGCATCAGCCCCTCCATCATTGCCTGCCAGAGGCTGGTGACTGCAATCCTGCTGAGTCGGGATGGCAGAAAGCAGGTACATTATTTGCAGAGAAGACATATCAGAAACAGTCGTTTCCCAGAATGAAAGACTGCAAGGAGGTAGGGAAGGCTTTGGAGCTGAATAAGCAATGAAGAAAGCGATGGAAAATTACTGAAGTTGGTTGAAAACTTGCTGATGGCTTGGAGCCACATGGAAAGGGGGACAAGACATTGTGGTGAGATGAACACCTGGAAACAGTGACTGGGAGACAAGGATGATGGGTGTTGAACGGTGATTGTTCCAAGAAGAAGAATGAAAGAGCAGATTGCCGAAGCTGAGTGAAATCTGCTGTTTCCAAAATGTTCACTTCGTCTGGGATATTTTTTTTAGCATCATTGCTCCATTTTTTTTCATTTGGAATAAATTCTGCTTTCATTCCT
>NW_009929619.1:30086-61330 GCF_000696875.1 Nestor notabilis | reverse complement strand
CCAGCAGCCCAGGCCACAACCCACATGTGAGAGGCACCTAAGATTGGACAGATAGACCCACCCTTGCTCTGCCAAATCCCACGCATGATGTTTTTTGTTAGATTTTTCTGAAACTGGGAATGGTCCCAGTGGAAACACCTTGTGTCAGGGAACCTCAGCATATGGTGGTCCCTGCACTGCACCATGTACCCGGCAGGCTATTGACCATGTCTGAACTAATGACTAACCTTTGGTTTAAATTTTCTATCCTAATGGCAGCAGTGACAGTGAAAACTGTTTAAAGTTTCATATTTTCTAGCTGTCTGGAGGGCTTTTGATGAACCACTGATGTGTGTGCAAGATCAGGACAAAGGAAAACCAAGCTGCATTTGTTTTGGTCTGACACCAACATAGTTAAGTGATACACATCTTAGCTCTCCTCAGCAAGTCTCCGAGATTTCTGCTGAACAAATATGGTTGTTAAGGTGATATACAGCCTCACAGACTCATTTAAGCTACTCTATCCCCAAACCCAGTCCTAGCAACTTGGGATTCTTCAATCTGGTGGACTTTAAGTAGGTTAATTCCTCATGCAATCAGCCTTCTGGTGTGTATTGCAGTTCTGTTGATCGCTTCATCTGACACTTCACATTGTCTTCTTCTGTTAGAGTCCATGTTTTTTGTTCTCATTTTTGCTTTTGTTTGAATTTGAGCCATTTCTGCTATTGAAGTGTCTGTCTGGGAGTGAGATTCTGTTGCCTTTGCTTACTTTAAAGGTAATATCTTCAGGTCAATTTGGAAACAGACTCTCTACATTTCACATTCTGAACTTATTTTCATTGCTTGTAAGTTCCTACACAAATTTCCTCTGTAACTAATCAGCTTTGCCATTAATTTTGCACCTGAACATCATCTTTATCCCAGTGCCTTGCTTAGCTCAGTCCTTCTGCCATAACAATACCTCCAATGTCCTCCTTACCGTGGTCTTCTTCAGTTGTCACTTGTCCATCAGAGGACCAACAGATGGGATTTTTCTTAGAGGAAACAGCGAGTTTTACATTTGATTTTCACAAGGTCACTAGAATGAGACGACGGTAACTGGGATGTCACCCAAGCGTCTGTCCAGGCCTTTGAACAAGAGGTGGGACAGTATCACTTTATATCCTACCAACTGCTGACTTAAAATGAAAAGATGTTTTGTAAGCTGTAACAATTATGTGGAAGCAAATTTCTTTTGGCAAGGAGGAGGTAAAAAACTTTCTCTATAGAAAGTTCAATTCTAAAATCCTGCACCCAAATGATTTCAGTAAACCCCCACCCTGAGCCAACAAGTGCTTTTGAAAATCCAGTCTTAGTATTGCACTGGATGCAGGTAATGAAACTGTTTCCTGATATTGCTTTTCCCTACAGACACTAGAGACAGATACCAGAGGAAAGGAAATCAATTGGACACGGAAAGATGAGATTAAACCTTCTCACTGAAACTAGTGAAAAGTTGGAAGCATGTTTGGTTTTGTTGGTCGGTCCCACTAAGTTCTGTGCTTTATTTATATCTGTTAAACTTTCCATGAAATCAAAACTGCTCATAACGGTAGACACAACATAGGGAGCTCACTCAAATATTCTCTTCCACATACCCTCCGCTGACATCCATCATCACTTAGAAGAGAGAAGATGAGATTTCCCATTAGACCTCTTTGTTTAATTGCTCTTATTGCTTCTGTCACTTGATCAGAGCTTAAGCGATATGTGTGCTGATCTGAGGATACCCTGTCCATCAGAGGAGTGTGACATCCATCCAGATGCACCACAGAGATGGGGTACCAAAAAGGCATATCTGTGGGGAGGGGGTATAAAAAGCAGAGTTGCTCTGCATTTTAATGATGAGCTGGTTTAATACAGAGGATCAACCAGCATTTCTTTATAGGGCCAAGAGCCTGTTTGTGAGGCTGCTGATGCAGCGATGACACTCACCATTTCTTTGACATTAAAATCCAATTTGTAATCTGTCATTAAAATACTCCTCTGTTCCCAAACCAACTGCTCCCAGAAGCTTTGTGAGTCTACCCATTCCATACAATAATTTGCGCCCACCTTGGGTGTTTGTGAAGCAAAAGGAGAAGGCAGTACATTGGGCAGCAAGCAGACAGCAGTGTCCGAGCTGTGCGGGGCTCAACTGCCTTCCCCAGAGAGCAGAGCCAGAGCATCTGTCCACGTCCCACTGATGGGATGTTGTCCTTGGGCTGGTCCCCACATGACACTTAAACAGGGGTTCACAGAGGAGCATTCTCAGAAAGCACTTTCCTTTCTTTGCTCCTTGCAGCTCTCACTAGGGATAATTCAGTTCACATCAAAGGACATCAGATAGTTTTGAACTCATGTGTCAGCCTTAGCAGGGTGCCACCAAAAACTGCTGGCCTGCTTTTAGAGCAGATGAGTCCAATGCAGTTTTGATCTGCAATTCTCGTTAGTGCAGGCATTCCAGGCCTCATGTTATTTTTGTCTTCATTATTTTGGACAAAAACTAGGTAAAGCATACCTAAAAAATAATAGGTAGCTTGCAGGTTGAGCATGTCCCTGATCTATTTGTTGTGGTACTCTTTAAGAACAGTGAGCTGTGTGGTAAGGACTCCTTTGGGAAGTTCCTGTAGGCACCATGGATGTGGGAAGCACACCTTTTCCAGGGCAGAGAACACTGGTATATATTTATTTGTTCCAAATAAAAATCATACGGGCTATGACAGGCAGTTGCTGTGGTCCACACTACCCTATGTCTATTCTGCCTTGTGCTCACAGTAGGCAACAGGACTCATCAGAGAGGTGAAGCATCAGTCTCACCCTCTTGTCTTCCAGGAATATCCAGGAGGTCAATGTGTCTGCAGGAACAGTCTGCACTGAGAGGTGCTGTGGAAACTGTTCACCACCAAAAGCCATCCTGGAGGACACATATCTGAGTCAGAAAGTCACTACTGTGCCCTCCTCCCCCTGCTGAGAGGGAAGTGGTTGCTGCAATTCCCCTCTCCAGAGGGACAGATGCAGTCAGTCCTTTCTCCTGCTACTCATCAGCAGAGGTCTCCAAGGAATCTACACTGAATATGCTGCTTTGATTTTCTTTGACCTTGTTCTACCTAATCAGCTAAACCAACCTGCTGATGAAATGAAAGTGGGTCTGGCAGGTAGGAAATGGGGCACTAGAAGTTATTTCTTAAGGATTTGCAATATACTGAATCCAAATGTTGATACCTGAAAGTGGGTCAAATCTTCCTTTAAGAGGGAAAATGAAAAGAAAACCAGTGCATGACCAAATTTCTGCCCAAATTTCCAGAACAGTTAGGGTAAGTGTTTCCAGGGAGCAACAACTACATAAATGACATGGGTAGTTTCAGGAAGTACATGTGGGACAGGCTCTGACAAGGGACAGTTGTCGCACGAGGATGCAGATGGCACTTCTAATGTCTACAGTGACTTCTACATGCGAATGCATCATCACTCACAGTGTAACCTAACCAACCATACGAGGAGCCAACATATGCCAGCCTACATATTGCAGGGCTTTTGAGGTTTTCCAGCTCTGCTGTTTGTCATCTTGGAGATGCTTTTTCTTAACCACTTCCCTGCTGCTTTCCCATGGGGCTCCTTGGCATCAGGATCTGGGGGGCTGAGGTCCAGCACTGCAGGGCACCCACCTACCCAAAGATGTGCCTTTCCTCACCAAATTGCTGACATGTCCTGCAGGTGTTGCACACTTTCGGGGGAACACACTGCCACAAGTGCTGGCAAGATGTTCATGTACAAGTCTTCTAGATGAAAAGGACAGTTTGGGAGACAGGAATGGTAATTTGTCCCTGCCAGGAATAGGAAAAGCAGCATTTGGCACGTGTGGATTTGTCCTTATTTTCTTTTTAAAGAATTCTGGCCCTCGAAGTACCTCTCCTCGTTTGTTTTGTCACTGTCTGAAAAACCATGAAATGATACATAACAGACACCAAAAGCAGAGCAAATCTGCAGCAGAACCGATGCCCTCCAAGCTTGGAGCAGATATCACCAGACTTTCTGAGTGACTGCTGCATTCATGCGGGAAGGCTTCTGCCTGACAAATGTGTTTGAATTCTCTGAGTACATCAGGGCACTGCTAGATAAGTATGTAATAGAGGACATCATCTATCATGATTTCAGGGAAGCGTTTGACAGTGTGCCACAAAGGGAATATGATTTACAAAGTAAGACAGAAATGGTATAAGGAAACTATTGATATCACTTACAAATCAGATTGGCAGTTTGAGGGAGAGGATAGGGATGGGACATATAGCAGAAGCAGAAGGCTGGACAAAGGCTGGATTTCTCTGAATAATGCACAAAGTAACCCTAATCTAATCACCCTGAGTACTTGGGACAAGGAGGGAAGAGAAAGTAAATGTGTATAAGCTGAGCAAACTTGCCTGAAATGAAATTGCATTCCAGTATTCAGCTAGGCAAGGGAATAAGAAGCAAAAGCAGTCAGGAACCATTTTCCATCAATAAAACCTAATTTGGAGGGAGATTCAGCATAGCAGACTCCCAATGGACTCTGCAGCCACTCCACATCAGAGACAGGACTGTTCTGACCCCACTGGGAGCAGGCTGACCAGTAAATATGAACAAAGTGAGTACATTGCTATTGCAAAACAATCTGTCACTGGGTTACTGAAAGGTACGTGTGAAAACCTTGTTACAAACAGGCTTTGCTAAAGTATCTGGCTGCCTCTGACAGATATGCCTGGGTGCCCTGGATGCATGTTCCCTGGCACAGGGGCAATTTGCAAAGAGCATTTGCCATGATCTGCTTCACAAAGTCCACCACAGCAGACGGAGGTATTGGGCAAATGTAAATCAGTGGGATGCAATCAGGCTATTGATAGCACGACTTATGTACGCTAGTTCCGGTGCAGAGATGAGCACACCAATCTCATCATCATCGGCAAGCCTCTGCCAGGGGCAGGCAGCAGGGAGGTATCACTGGAGCTGTTTTGGCTGGCAGTTTTATAAAGAAAGATCACTTGGAAGAGGGAGGCAGAGAGCTGTTGATTTCTTAGGACCTCTAAGATACGCTGCTGGGGACCTATTTGTAGATGCAGTGCAGGAAACCTGGGTCAGCTCCTCAGTCCTGTCTGACAGGGTCACTCGCCTGTTAGGAAGCTCTCTGGAGCAGGACTTTTCTCTTTCTGGGGGGTTCTGCCACAGTTTTACAAGTGGATTTCTAGCCCCTGTGGCTACTGAGCTGCTCCCAAGTGATGTTTGTCACTGATGGGCTCTGGAAAGGTCCCTCCTGGCTCCCTTGCAGCCGGTTGGTCAGGAGTGATGCTCCTCATGTCTGTGTAGGCTCATGCTGCTTCTGGTGGGTAGCAAATGTCAGACTGTACCAGGAGCACACAGCCCAAAATGGCAGAGGGAAAAGCCAACAAGAAATGTCTCATTTTCACTCCTGCAAGGCAAAGCCTACAATTTGTGCTTGTTTTCTGGTTTTTTTTTCCGCTGCCTGATTATTGCCAAGTATTTCATATAGACACAGCAATTTGGTTAGATTGATGGCCCTTGTCTCCCTAGTGACAAATGCAATGCCTGCCAGACACTTGGCTTGAAACTGTCTTTACAATCATTCTGCTTTTTTAAAAGTTTAAATGCCCACTAGAGAAAAACTTAGTTTGTCATTTAGATTGGCCTTGGCTAAATTAGTTCATTCCTGAGCAACCATAAGACACTAAACGAGTACACTAGTCTAGGAGGCAAGGGGGATTCCCATAAAGAGCAGCTACGGGGTGGCTTTAAATTCACACCAAGGGAACCCATTAGAGAAGAGTTTGGGGCAGGAAGATAATGTTGGAGAGCAGATACATACCCAGCAAGCATGTCATGAGAGTCCAGACTTCATCACAGTGAAAGACACAGGATAGTATCAGTGAAAAAGGGAGGGATGAAACCTTGGTCTTGCTGCAGTCACCATGAACAGTGTCACAGACTCACCAAGGTGCTGCATCAGCATCACATAAAGCTGCACAGTTTGCAGAGGACCCTTCTTGATTTAAGGGCATTAGTGTATAAACCTCTTGTGGGAGCAGGAACAGTGTCTGACCACCTAGGCTTTATTAGTGATGTACAGGAAAAAGGAATGTGATTCCCCTTTTCAAGCCCTTGAGGAGTAAGAACAAAATCTGTGCCTTAAATAAAAACAAAACTAAAAGATTTCCTGGGGGGATGAAAATATTTACTACCAGGAAAAGCACCCCAACCTGTCAGCTTCCAATTCCCTTTATTTTCGTGGAACTTTAAAAAAAACCCCAGCCATACACATTCAAAAATACACTTCAAGAACTAATCTTTTCTTAGCTGACACTTTAAATGTCAACTCTGAGCCTGGAGTAAATTTTCACAGGCAAGTTATAAAAGTCTGAAAACAGGATTTAATAATGGTAATGCTGACAAAGCCTGAGCCACAGCAGAGCTAGTAGATGCCTCTGTGTATACCCACCAGACAGCTGGGCTGGAAACCAGATGGGGGGTGAGCTAATTTATGGTTATTAGCTAGGTGCTCCTCTGAAAGTGTCATAATACAGAGACCTTCCTTTTCAGACTGATAGGAGTCTGGATCTCGAGACAGATTGATGTTCTCATTTCTCCACCTGTGTTATTCTATTTGACTCACTAAGGCAAACTGGTCTTGTCATTGTTAATGGGCCCTGCATACCTATTTCTCCATGCGCCGTAAGCAGAATATGTTGCATGGTGCCCGTCAGGATAACTTTGTTAAAAACACTGAAGCTGAGCCTGCTGTGCATGTTAGTGGAGCTGAAATGAAAAATAACTGGCAGGAATTGCGTCTGGAGCAAACAAGAATTTACTTAGACTAGGGGAGAAAGCGCACTCTGATTTAACGTTCAGCTCGGGTGCATGTTTTATGCATGTGCATACAGAAAGGGGGAATTCATTGATTTGCTTCAGAGCTAGTTTATGTCTTGATGGAGCAAAGCATGTAAGTGCCTACTTAAGTCTATTCCTGTGCAATAAAGTGTTTAAGCAGCTGCCTGTGTCTCACTGATACTAATGTAAGATTTAAGTATCTACTTGAAGTGAAATGTTCTCAGAAGCTGTGTAGTATTGAGGCCTGGTGCATGCTGCTGTATTCTGGACGCAGCTGGTCACACGGACTAAGGATGCAGGAATGAAGACCAGAGTGGTCATTACCTTGTCACCATGTGATGGCTTGTTCAGACTTTCTCCAGATAAAGCTCTGGGGATGTATTTTAAGTGTTATCAGCACATGTATACAGGGATTTCTATTTAAACCTTTCACAAGTTCTCAGTCATGTGAGTAGTTCATCCCCAGAACTGTAGCAAAAATCTGCAGGATCAAGACTGCTATGGGAACGCTCTCCATCAGTGATGGGCATGCGAAAGCCAGCACCAACCCCTCTGAGGTTATCCAAACCTCATTTTTTCACGTGTTTCTCTCATCTGGAATAATTTGCAAAGGGCTTTTTCTCATACTTGATATTCAGGATGATTTTTGCAGCATATTGCTGTATTTTAGCCAGGGCTGCAGTGGGCTGCTTTAGATGGGTGGGAGAGAAGGGGATGCAGGGGCCACCCCTGCCACACCACACACCGTGATGCAATGTAAGTGATGGGTGATAGTAAGAGAAACCCTAAAAATACTTGGCATGATATTTGTGAAGCTGTCTTCTTTGGAAGCCTTTGCAAGCCCCTGGGACAACGTGCCACCCCTCACCCAATGGTGTTTAGAACAAGGCAATGAGTCTGCTGGCATTATAAGGGAATTGAAACAAAATAATCAATCCCCCCCCTCCAAAAAAAAAACCTCAACAGTATAAAAATATGAAGTGCTAATTCTGAGGATCAAAATGGTGTCATCATTTTTCTTGCAATGTCTATGAAGGGAAACAGGCCATTTTTTCAATGTTGAGTGCATTTTTCCAGCTCATGTGGGACATTTACAGTTTAGCTTTCCCAAGCTTTGTAACAGCTTTAGGAAGGGTTCTTGCTTTTGCTTTCTCCCATGCAGCCAGAGCTGAGATTAAAATTTACTGCTGCTGCTATTTCCAGAGAAGAGCTGGGAGCTAAGCTGTGGTTTCCTTTTTTCAAGTGGTTTTTAGTGTTGATAGTGCGGAAGAGTCATCTGTGACAACTTTGTTTTCTCTGTCAGTGCAGCTTCCTACATGGGATTTATTTTTACAGCCTTCAGAATATTTCTTCTTCTTCAATTCCTTTTTCATTTAGCAAAGCAGCTTCTGTGGGTTGTCCCCACACAGACATTTTTATACACTCTAGAAAGCTGGGCTGCTTTACTGATTCTGGAAATGAATTGCCATCTTCTGTGCATTGCAACAGGATTATTTTAAATCCCTATTAGTGTTGTGGATTTCAATAGGAATTTTTGCCTTGATCATTGCAATGTCATTCCATAGAGAGATCTGAGTTGCACGCCACAAGGAGGTGTGATATCCATGGATTACATGACTATGAAATTCGTTTATCAGATAAAACATCTTCTCTTCTATCTAGTCCTTTTTCTTCCTCTTTTTTTGCTCATTTTCCGTATCTCATCTTATTGTAGATAACTTGTGACAAGGATCATCATGTTTTAGTAGCACTATTGCAAGACAGTTTTGAGTAGAATTTACGTACAAATGTAAATATTTACGTTTCAGGGAAAGGAATAGGGGTGTAATAGCAACTTTAAGCATTCAGCTGTCCAGGGGCTCATTAGTCTTCTGTGCTTCCCTGGAGTCAAATTAAACGGTGATCGCCAGTGAGCCCTTATATCACACAGAAAAGCTTTCCACAGGGCATGGGATTACATAGTCATAGAGCCATATATAGCACCAAGCCTCTGGTGTGGATTTTGCAATGTCTGACATTATATTTCAGATACTAAGCAAATAAACCCCTGTATTTCCATAGAAACTGTAATGTGTGGCTTAATACTGCCCTTAAGTATGGAAATGTCTCTTCTAGTATAGTCAAGTGAGGCTTTTACTATATCCTAAAGAAGAATTTGGTGCCATATGCTGATACATGAATGCAAATCAGTTATATACACCCCAATATCTGTAATTCACTTATTATTTCTACCTTTGCGTGGTGCATGATGACTTCTACACAGGGTGATTTAGTGAGCAGTTAAAAAGAGATGTCATTACAGAGCTGCTAATAGTCACAGGATTAAACAGCTAATATGAGAAAAGTGGAGGCACTAGTAATGTCTGCTGTAATGTAGTCTGTGGTCTCTGTTATTCCCAGTCAGATCTCTAGTCTAAATTAACATCACGTCTTATCTTTTCCCTCACAGAGCAAGTGCACTTGTTATGTGCCCTCTCTGAAACCCTGTGGGTGGAAATGGGAGACTAATGCATTCTTCCCAAGGGCAAAGTAGCTCAGGTTGAATCAAAATGAGAATAATAACCATTAGATGAAACAATTAAAGAAAAAGATTGTTTGAGTACACCTGAAACTTTTGCAATGAAAAGCCCTGATTTACTGCCAACAATTTCATGATTTTCTTTCATTAGAAACTCAGGTCAGTATTAGAAGAAAAAACAGCTATTTTTTCAAATGATGAGTCCAATGGCAGCGTCAAAGTGTTGAGACAAAATGCTTTACTCTTCCAAAAACTCTGTATTTTTAAAACTGAAAGAATGCCATATTTTCCCCTATTTTATGCCCCCCTCAGTTCTTTTCAGCTGGGAGTTTCAGTCATAGTTTTTTCCCCTCTGAAATGTACCTTGTGCAGAGATTTTAATAGTTCTTTCAATGAGATAATTATCGATAAAATAACTTTTGCTGTATGCAAAATGCTAAAATGCTAGCAAAACCCAGAAGGAGCAAGGCAATGGTTTCTGTGTTTCACTCATGATCAAACTCTCCAAAGGCACGGATGGTATCTCAGTTATTTTTTGCTTCCCAATCTTTATTACCTCAGAAGAATCCACCATAGGTGGATACTGCTCCTTAATGATCATAACATTTGATCATCAAGTCGACTAGGAACAAAATGAGCATAGAAGTAAATTGTGTGCTGTCTATTGGAGAACATGTTGTCTTGGTTTTAAGAATTTGCATAAGATTTGGGCATTTCCAAAGAATTACTTCTGTTCTGAACTGATGTTGGAGTTAAAAACCTTGAATTTTTTAGTGTGTTTCAATACCAAAATCTCCCATTTGAAGGCAATGTTAATAATAAACGACAGTGAACAAGCACGGTGTAAGAACACATTCCCGTAAATTACAGCTTGAAAGTCACTGTCTTTTAATGCACCCCTGTTCACTTCATTGCATCACTTTTGGGGGTTCAAAGCCAGGGAATCACCCTCTATCTTTCTCTAGAATATTGAACTATTTGATGAATCCCTTACATGAATGCTTAGAAAATGAACCATCAGTGCATGGACTGGCTACTGGCTCTTTAAATGCCTTTTTTCATGTTGTTCTGGCTTTCATTAACTATTATAAAACTCAGTCTTCCAGATCCAGCCATACAAAGCATCTTCCAGGGCAGCTGGGCTTGTTCTTGGATGTAAATACTCCTGCAAGAGGCTCTGCAGCATGCTAAAACTGAAAAAATCAATATGTATTCTAATAGACAGGAACAAATTGGGTCTTAAAGTGTAAATAGGGCTGTGTGAAATACAACAAAGTAAATTTAACCAGTGAACTGTATTAACTGTGGTGATTATTCTGCATTCGGGGAGGCTAATTTATGTAATCAGTGCTCTTGCACTTTCCACCATAGATCTTGAAGGTCACTGGCTGAGCTGGGACCTGAACCTTTCCAAAGGTAAAGAAAATCTTTTCAATTAGATTAAACCTTGTTATTACTGTCCAGGTCTTCTCGCCTCCTTTAAGCAGACTTGTGGAAACAAGGAGGGATGGTGTGTTGGAGTCTGAAAGCACACCCGCGGCGCGTGGTGTTTGCATGGTCCCTGGGGCCAGCAGCCCCATCACAGTGCAGAAGCTGCATCTACTGAATCAGCAAACCACGATTTATTGACTTCCTCAGCTCAGGGCTGGTTTTCTCCACAGCAGGAGAAGACAGAGTTTAGGTAACTCAGCTTCCTTCCTCTGGGCTGTGCTTGCAAAAGAAGGCTGTGATTTTATGCCACTAAAGAAGTGAACGCATTTCCAAAGTAGCTGGTTTCTGCCTTAGAAATGCTCTTTTAAAGAAGAGTGGCTTTGGATGAAGTTTTGAAATCTGAAATGAATCACTTTGACTTATTAATTTCTTTTTGTGTCAAAATACTGTGTTTCATAATAGCTCGAAGCTGTTTCACCTGGACTTTGATATAGTAGAATATTAGCTGTACTATAGGATAAGTACTAGACTACAACTGTTTTCATGTTACTGGAACAAAAGCTAGTGCTGTATCAGAACTGCATGATCCAGTATCAGTGGAAAGAAACACTCTCATGCTCCCAAACCAAATAAAACCCAAAAATGAGTTTACAGGAAAATTAGTGGTGTTTTTCCCATTTAGAATGAAAACAAACGTCAGGATTTTCTTCAGAGCTGAAAACCTGACCAGTGTCCCCAGTGACTGCCACATGCACAAGTTCAGCTGCTGAAGACATTCTAGATGAAGTCTTCAAATGCAGAGCATCCTATCAATCCAGCACCAGTCTTAAGGTGGTCTCTGGGGGCCTTCACCCTGCAGTGAATATGGGCAGTGCTCTTTACTAATTTATGGTACTCTTTATCACAGCTCCCTGGTTATGTGACTAACATATAACACAGAAGTAGGCTGGTAGAGAAAAACCTTATTGTGTTAAGGAAGAAGAAAGTTTGTTGCCAGAAAGGGTAGTACGGATACCCTATTGGCCTGGAAATAACAAACATCAGTAGAGGCAGAGGAAGGAACAGTGCCTTATAAAAGAAGCAAATAAGAAAACCAGACAAAGCCAGTGATCCCTAAAAGAAAAAGGCAGGTTCACTCTCGCTGCAAACAGCTCTAGGAATGATCCCAGGGCTTTTCAAACACTGCTGCAAGTGCAGTATGGCCTAAGCTGCTTGTTGGTTTTAAGAATGTATCTTAATAAAAATAAGTTGGTCAAACAACACTTCTGAAACAACCTTGCTAATTTCTGTGTGGACCTGAAGCTATTTCTATATTTAAATGACATGTATCGTATGAGTAATGTCTTTTGTGTTTTGGAATGGTCTTCTAGCATTAGTGCTTCACAAAATAAAGGCAGCTGAAGGGATTTCTTGTTGATAAATCCAACTAGAATTTAGGCATGGCCATTAGGCTAATTAAAATCCAGTGTGACCAATGCCTTTCAGTTGATCTTGAGTCACTATACTCAATGAAGCTGTTTGCATTGCCAGCTCTGTAATACTGTCCTAGCAAGCAGTCCAAGTGGGTTTCAGTAATTCCCCTTATTTTGCATATTCTGCTGCTCAACTTTACTGTATTATGGCATTATATAGATGTATTTTTTCCTGAGAAGAAAAAGTTACCAGGCAAGGTGACATTCGACCCAGGCAAACGATTTGACACCTGAGTTCAGAAAACAACATGGGATGTACAGGACCCAATGGCCTGGGGATCCTTTTATGCCTTTTAAAATTCACTAAAAGTGAAGAACAAATATGTATTTTCCAGGTAATTTTTCCAGTTAAAATATTAACTCAAATCTGGGGCTTTCAAATCATATCTTGCATCCCCTCAACATCTGAGTGCCCTCACCCGTGACACAGGCCATGCTGTGTTTCAGTGTCCTTGGGCAACAGGATCAACACCCTGGCATGGTACAAAGCTCCTGTTATAGCAGATTTTGAATGATCTTGAGCAAAAGAGGAAGGGTCCAGACAGATTTTAAGCCCTGCAGGATCCTTGGTACCCTCAAGCATTGTGGGGAGGCTTATGTAGATAACTGAAGGATCTTGGCAAAATCTGAGATGCTTTAATAACAGATGGTGGGGAAAAGACTTAGCCAGTTCTCTTTCCATCATTCTTCAGAGCAGAAGATCCCTCCACATGACATCCTGCGCTGTCATCTCAGATCTATTATTAAACGGCCCTCACAGTGCATGTGCTCCACTCCCTTCCTTGAGAGACAGTCTCATGGGATCAGGCTTTGATTTCCACACCAGTGTGTCTGGCAGAGACATCCCACCTCTGTGCGCTTCACAGGGTGGAAACATTGAAGTCCTCTCCCTGCACAGCCAAAGGTCTGATCCAAACCAGCACAGAATGCAGGAACACAGAGTTTTAGTCACTACTTATCAGGCTCTACATCTGCTTCTCTTTCTTTAGAAGACCAAGGTGCTTTTTAAATGCAGTTGTTCTGTGGCACTGAACTCATTCTCAGCATTTAGTGAAAACAAACACAAAGGAGAGGGGCGATAACAGAAGGATGACAGTGATAGTCCTCCTCTGGGCATAAGCTCCAAGCTGAAATGTGACCCTTTATGGCTCTGTGTGCTACAGACCGAGAGAGGAAAAAACCTAAAATCCTGAGTTTAAAAAGAGCATTCTTCTAACAGCACAACACCATGTCCATCACCTTCACAAACAAGCGATAGCTGGAGAGAGAAACCTTCCTGGCATTGGGCACAGAGACCAGTATCTGTGCCAGGACACCTCAAAGATTCTCACTTCTGCTCCACATGAGAATTACCTGAAATCTCAAGCCTCTATCAAGACATTTGAGCTTAAAATGGCCAAGGGACATTGAAAGTGAGCAGGAACTGGCTCATGGTCAGTTAGAGATGCCCTGGGAAGAAAATAGTGTCTTTTTAATTTGCAGCATACTGTCACTGCTCTTGCAGTCTTGGGCACAGTTACAGGCCAGTAACTCTAAAGTAAAGTACTACAGATATGCAAATACTGCTCATTAAAAACCACATAAATATACAGGTAATAATACAGGGAAGCACCACTGCAACTGGTAAAACACAGAAGGCACATCTGCCCTTGCAATCCCACCCCAATGGACAAAAAAGCAGAGTTGAGCCTGAAGTTTCTAGGATTGATAGCATCCTGCATCCAAACTGAGTGACTCAAACAGCAGCCGTGCCCTGACATGCCAGCGCTAAATCTGTGTCCAAGTATTTGAACAAATTCAAGGGGTTTGTCCCAGCAGATTGAAGGAGAGTTTTTCTACAGTTCTTTATATTCACATTCTGAACCTTGAAATGAATTGTACCAGCCTTGAGCTGGAAAGTTCCCTAGCACTTTCACCTAGCACTGGTAAAGAATAGCCCATATATTGCTGTTAATGGTAATGCAGCCCTTTCTCATCATCTGAGCACAGGAAGGAGGTCGAGGTGCTGCTCCACAGCTCTGGTATACAGGTGACTGCGGCAGCAAGCAAAGGCTTGGGCTGCAGGAGCTGTGAAATTCCACTTCCAGAGGAGTCTGAGGAAAGCAGGTTTAAAAATAAGCCATCAAGCTGGTTTCCTTTGTTAATGACTCAGTGATTCACCCAAGTTCATGTGTTTCAGCTTTGAAGGGCTCTACTCTGGGAGTAGCTTTCTTTGGAATCCATTGATTTGAATGAAAATGGGAAACACATCTGACACCAGTACCGAGGAGACTGTATCCAGTGTGTCTGACTTCTTTCCTTCACCTTAATTTCCCCTTTCTCTCCTCCTCCTCAGCCATAGATCTACACTAATAGTCCCATGCCAGGGGAAACAGACCTTTTGCTTTCATCTGACCTTTGGCCAGCATCATCCTACACTACCTGCCTTGGCTGAGGAACATAGAGCTCAAGTGATCCCCCAGTCTTGTGTCATGCCAACAAACTGGTGTTATGAATTGTAGCCAGGGAAGTTTCACTGTGGCCTTTCTCCCACAGCTACAACAGGAACAAGAAGGACCAGAGGCAATGAACCTGCAGCCTGCCAAGTAACTAGTGAGGCTGATGGGTGTAAATCCCAATGGCAGATTCTGGGAAAACTCATTCAATTCCCATCTTTGCCCTTGGCCCAGTGCATAATGCTGGGAAAAACTCCCGGCCAGCCTGCACCTCTGTTCTCTGGCCAAGCATGGCATATCACATGTGCCTCATACATCACTCAACTTCCCTTTCACCAGGTATGAAATTCCCATCAAGACAAATGAGGCAAGAGATTTTAGACTGATTTCTCCAAACACACAAAACTGTGATCAGGAGAAAGTCAGTAAGGAGAAGCAATACCTTTACTGGAGCAGCTGGTCCAGATGGGACATGAAGACTGCTTTCAGATCTGCATCCATTTCTTTTGGGCTGCAGATTTAGTTCCCCAGCAAGCTAGACCCAGTAAAGGAACAATATAGGAATAAAGGTTAATTTAAGGTAGGGGTTTTTCCTACCTTTCATCATTCTCTTTGCAGTGTTCAGCCCACACAGCCCTACATTGGTAAGATTTCAGAGCTGAAAAAGAGCTGATGTTGTCTCTTTCTGCTTGAGATGATGTAAACCAAGATGTTACCTCTCCCTACAGGTCTTGTCCTGTTTATGCCCTTAGACTGCTTGGGGTTACAACACAGGAGACACAGGCACTTCACCCTTGGTTATAGTGACAAGCAGATAAAGGAGTAAACAATGAGCTAAACCCCAGTGGAGGCTGAAGCCAGATCTGCTATACCAAAATCCAGGGAGCCAGCAGCCTCTAAGGCTGATCACTTTGACAAGTGCTACAGTCTCACACCATTTCATATTCACTTTTCAAACCATCTCCCAAGTTTCTGCCCACAGGGACCTCACCCTGTGATAATGGAGGAAACACAGAGCTTTGCAGAGGAACGGTGATGCTCTAAATAACCCCTGCCAATAGCAGACTAGTTCACTGCCAGCTCCAGATGGTTTTTTTAATCAAGCAGAGCAATATTGATGGCCTCTGCTCAAGCTTTTTCACTAATTGCCTTTCAACAAGAACTCAGCAAAAGGTATGATAAATCCAAATTTCCACCAAACATAAAACTGGGATGAAGATATATTTTGCCTGTGTATAGGCAGAAGGCAGCAAACAGGGAATCTTGACACTTGAATCTTTCTTTTGAAGATGTTTTCGATGACTTCTTTGGATCTTGAAATGCATAATTTAACATCTTATGCTTTACCTTGTTTAAAAGAAGGTGCTATGCCCTCACCTCCTTACCCACGGTTTTAAGGCAGTCTTTAACACTTCCAGAGGGTCTGTATTAAGTATTCAATGCTCTCTGCTCATTTCCACTGTTTCCTAAGCAGTTAGTATTATTAGGTTGCTGCTATTTCTCATACTACAATATGTGCTATGTAAGTTCTCAGATCTTCAACACTCATCAGCAGAAGATTACAGCTTCAGGAATTGGTGTTTAAATTGGTATTTAAGGGAGATTATTAGCATAAATATGAACATAGCTCTAAAATGGTGAAATATGTTCAAGCATTACAGAAAGCTTGGAACCTGTCAGAAGACCTTTTCCAACTTACCTGCTGTTTCTAATAAGAAATATGCATTAAACATTGACCTACAGATGAAAAGGAGGAGATATTTTAGCTGACATTTTTACCAGCTGAGTTAACTGTGCTCTATTCTCTAACTGTGATGATGACACTGTTGAAAACATACATTTCATTCCATGTTCCTGGGGGTTATCACTAATTCCCTCTGTCCTTGGAGATTTTCTGGGCTTGGGCTGTGCTGCAAGTTTAGATGAACAAAGCTCACTCTTTTTTTATACCAGTTTATTTCTTTTTATGTTTTTTTTCTACTCAGGGCCTTTTCATGCCCTCTCTCCACTACCTTCAACATTTTCAGCCTTCCAAGGAAACAGTGAGAAAAGGCCTTTTCTTTTAGTAGCTATATTCTATTACATGATTTTGAAGCTGAAACTGCTGGAGAGCTGAAGGGTTGAAGGGAGAGGGTCAGTAGTCAGTACGAGGTTTGGGTTAGATGATGCTTGCTGCCTGTGGGGAGATGAAGGAAGATGAACCTGGCAAAGTGCTAGTGCAAAATGCTGCCTTGTGCCAGCTCCTTGGGTTGTGAAAAGCTCATTCTGCAGCCTCTTCCCTGGAGAGATGGCACAGGAGAGAGTGCACACATTGATCACTGGTCAAATGCTCCTAAAGTGCCAGTTTGAGCCAGCAGCAGGGAGGGGAGTCGATTGCAAAGAAGGTGAGGATGTGCACTGCTGAGAGGGGAAGCCATCCTGATTTTATATGTGTCTGAAGCTTGTCCTCGAGGCTCAAAGACAATCCTGACTGCATCCAAGCTTGATGAAGGTTACAGGGAGATGCCAACTCTGCCCCAGGACAGAGGACCACATGCGTCAGGGCCTTCGGGGCTGTGCAGGAACTGTTACCTCTCACCAGTCTCCTGCAAATGAATGAAAGGAGGCTGATCTGATGCTTTGGAGGTGTCTGCCACTTCTAAGCATTCAATAGTTCAGTTCTGCCTGCTTATGTTGCCCCTTCCAGTGCTTGGACTCATCCTGAGCATCCTCCTTTACAAACCTCCTTGTGCTCTGGGCGTCTAAGGCAATCTGCCCAGCTGCCCTGGGGCCTGGCTGCTTAACTACATTAAGGGACAGTAATTTCCTGGTGAGACAGCCAACAATCTCCCTTATTTCAAATTTTCTTTTTAATTTCATTTTCTGTTTAAATTAATGTTGTTTCCTCTGTGCCTGTCTCAAAGCGATCTCTCTCCCACGGAGGCGCTCTGGGATTTCTGCCTCGAGCAAAATGATGTCTGCTCTGCAGCTTTTGGTGTCCTTTGACACCAGGTCCCTGGGTAATGCTGCCAGCAGGAGGGTGCAAAGGTGATGGGCATCTCCCTCCCTCTCCTTCTTGCTGGACCTGGAGATTCAGGGCATCAGGCACTTGGCTTTCACTGTGCAAGGGGAGGGATGTTTTGACATGGAACTCAGGCACGCTCACCTCAGGTGCACGCTCATTCCCAACATGTCCACGTCATGGCCCGAGAAGATAGCAACTCTACTTTGCCTTTTTCATTCTTTTAACCCTGCTTTTGGGAGCAGAAAAGGCCCCAGCCTCCCCACACAGCAGGGATTTGGTTCCCTTACTGCAAGCGTGAACAGGTTTTGTGTCCTGAAAACAAGACTGTTTATAAAGACCCCTGGGGAACATTTCCCAAAGTTCCCCAGTGCCACACAGACAGACAATTCCCAACTCAATTTGGTATAAGCTGTTCTGTGGGTGAATGCCTCAAGGCGGATGGCTGTACCCTGGCTCTTTTTGCCAAGTGGAGAGGAGAGCCTGGCTTCATAACATCTTGTCTTCATTCCCTTATAATTTCATTGTCAAAGAAAATCTCAGTGTTAACCCATCTTTGTAAATACACTGTGAGATGTTTGGCTACAATAAAAGCAGCTCCATGCAGGTGCCAGGTGTTTTCCTTAAGCCCAATGGGGTGCTGTAATTTTCATCATGTAGAAACCACTCAAACAACTCTTCAAGGATGAGAGTGCAGTGCTAATAGGGCTTTCAAAGAGGGACAATTTACTGATAGTACTGGAACTCTCAGAGGTCAGCCTTCCATTGCACTCAATACTCCATGGCACAACTGAAAATACTGGGTCTCCTGCAGGTATTTTCCATTTTAAATTCTGGCAGAGCAAAGTGGGAAAAAACTGAAAGCACGGGAGAGTGGAAGGGTAGTGCAGTGCCATGACGTTTGTTTCAGCCCCGTGAGGAGAGAAATAAACTTCCCAGCAAACACTCCTAAGCATTTCTTTGTGGTAAGGACTAACAGGTTTATAGGGAATGAGTCATGGTGCCATATTCCGTTTTTAAGCACAGTGACGCATCCAGTGTAAGCCTTTCTGAAGGTGTAGCACAGGACCTGCTAAAGAAACCAGTCCGTAGATTATCAGGGTGGTCATGTATGGCTTGCACAGCCTGCTTCCTCCCTCCAAGCATGGAACAGGCAGGGGGGTCTCTGCTCTGCCAAGGGCTGGGGTAGGTCCCAGCCTCTGTGGACACAAGCAGGAATCCTGCATTGATGGATGTCTTCAAGCAGCTGAAAAGCAAAGCATCAGGTTCCCATCTTTTGAGATGATCTTTCAATTCATGACAAATGCCATAGAGTGAAACAGTCAGTTTTGGAAGCATTCACGGGCCAAGTTCCCAGAAGCCCGGGCAAGGCGCCCTCACATATGTGCCCTCCTGATTTGTCCACTTATTCGGTCTTCCTGTTAAACTTTATGAGACAAAGACCAGCTGAATCATCTTGGGATTTTTTTTCAATCGATTAATCAAAACCGAGACCTGCAGCAAAAAACTTTTCCAACAAAAATAATGACGGGTGTTTTGCAGATGCTGCAATATAGTGTTTAAACAAAAGGAAATCTTGGGTTTTATTTGCAAACAACTTTGGTTCTTCAAGTCCATTTAATTTTTCATCTCAGCCTTCTCCAGGCAAAGATCCTTCCAAAAGGTTTTCTTTTTAGTGAAAATTAATTAACTCAGTTGCCTGAGGTGACTTCTGCTTTCAGTTTAACAAGCCAAAAGTGTTTTAATCTGGATGAAATCTTGGAAAACTTCATGAGAACAACTTCCTGGCTTTCCAAGGTGGGAATCACTTTGCCCATTGATTTCCCTCCCTGTAAGCACAGGGTGGGTCATATTGAGGTCCACCTTCTGGAGTGGCTGGTGGCAAAGAACCAGATTAGAAGAATTAAAATGAATACAAATTGATAAAGTAAAAGGTAGGAAAATCCCAAATCCTTCTGTATTTGCAGCAACTACTGGCTACTCTGGTGTTGTGCCAGCCTCCCTGAGGAACATTTAAAGATGCAATAAGGCTTTTTTTTTAGTAAGGAGTCATGACAGAGTCTCTGCTGAGCAAATGGAAGAAGATCAGTATGGCCTTTCCATTTGCAACTAGTTTGGAACTAGTTTGCAACTAGTTCAAGTAGATGCTTCCAGAAGCCCCATGTACTTGGTGGTGCAGAGAGAAGACACATGGTGCTGTGCTGGGCCCTTTGCATTGGTATTTTCTCCTCCACACTCAAGCAGCAATGAATCATGAAGTGTATTATTTCTTATCTATGTTTCACCTCCAGGGAATTCATATGAAATACAGGCACAGAGGAAAGCCGGCTCACTGCTGTGGGTGTATGTCAGTACCTTAGCTTCGAGTTGGAAAGATGAGCTCCTCCAGATTTAAATCTTTCCTGAGATCAGACCATGCCCTGAGGCAGGATATACAGAAAATACACAAAACTGAGATTTCCTTCCTTGCAATAGAGGCGTAAAAAAATCCTTTTGGGGTTAACAGATGACCTGTTGCTTCAAACTGGAGGGCCCGATCAACCAACACCCCAAGCTCAGGGTAGGTCTTCTTCTCACTTCTTTCCCATTCAAGTACTCCTCCATGAGGCTCAGGTCCTGTGGCTATTTAAAATGTGCCTATACCATGTGTATTCATATCAATCATTAGTTACATATAGAACCCCACTCTGTCTGACATTCAATCCCATTTCTAGGCTGAAACTTATGGCAGCATTTCAAATGATTTACAATTGCCCAAAAACTGAACAGCAAAGGGATTTTTGGCTGCTCAAGGAATTACTCAGACATAACTGCAGTGGCAGCACAGCAGCAAAATATGCTTTCCTCTGGATGTTTTCTAACTTCTTTCCAAAAGAACAGGAAGGTTGGCAAGACCTGACGTTCAGCTCAGAGGTGGCCAGGGAAGGTTTATGTGCAATGGATCCAAGTATGTCCCATAAACAATGTATGTGGTTTAGTCTAGGACTTAGTGAGAAACTTTGGAAAGAACAAGTAGCCAAAGGACAACACTCAATTTTTCTCACCTATTCAGAACTTGGCTGCATTCTCAAGTATTTTGGAGCCAGTGGGAACTTGGAAATGCTCTCCTGGGCTTTCAGCTCATTCTTGCCTGCTTCATTATGTTAAATTACCCAAAAGATCCTCTGACGGATTGAAAGGCAGAGAACAGTCCTGGTGCCAGTAAAGACTGAGCAAATGCTTTATGCTTACTGTAGCTGCTCGTACATGAAAGTTTTTCCTGGTTATATGTTGGACAGCCTTTACATCCTTGTACTTTAATGACTTCATTTCCCAACATAATTTAATATTAGATTTTTAAGAAAATCAGGTGGAAAACAGGCCTAAAAATCAAACATTTTTTGTTGCATCATCTCCATTTTAACAGAATTGTCTCAAAATACTGCAGTGAGTGCCTGCCTCTCACAACCACTGTGAAGATTATCTGAAGTTGGAGCAGTGTCTTGAAGATAAATCATATGTAGGAAGGCTAACTATCATTACTGAGCCAGTAATAAAGTTATTTTAAACTGAAAATAGGTTACTGAAGGAGTTTCATAAAAAGCCTTTGCAAAACATAGTATTTAAAACAATGCTGGTTGAGGACAAAGGACTAACAGTCTCAGATGAAAGAAGCAGACAAAAATTAGGCAGTGTCTTTTAATGGGCAACATGCAGCAGCTACCTTGGTGAAGCCAGTGGCTGTGCCAGACCCAGCCTGCTTGGTGAATCCAGTCTTTTACCCATCAGAGTGTTCCAACCTATCGTCTCTCCCAGTCCCAATCACCCCTCCAAAACTCAGCATATCTGAGCATGTCCCAAAGGCCATGATGGATTTCATTGCCTTTTTGGCTATGTGCCCTTCTGGGAAGCAGAGGAAAGCTGTGAAGCCCAAGTTGATGTACTGCGTGATTTCTTCGGCAAGAGGTTTAGAGGCATTTTAAAAGTTGTCTGTAGGACTGAGTCCTTAGTCATGGTTCTGTCACTAAGGGAGGCATTCCAGTGCCACCAGAGCCAGATGGAGCCTGGATTTTCTCTCTTCCCTGTACAAGGCAGTTTGGGCAACTGCTCAGATGCTTCCTAAAGGTTACCATTGCTGGTTCCTTGAGTGAGGAATGTAGGTGTCCCAAGCCTAGTGACCCCATGGGTTTTCAAGCACCAGCTCCTGGCCTCAGCGTCATACAGCCTGGGTACCTCACCCGACCTAAGTATCATTACTTTTTCACATCAAAGAATTAGAGTCGAAACAAATGAGGATGAAGGTTAAGCCAGCTTGCTTTTGTCTAAAATCCAGTGTATTAAACGCACTAGTAACATGGATAATCCACACACGATGTGGATTCTTGAGTGGGGGAGACTTGGTCAGGGATGGTGGGAGAGCAGTAGTAAGGAACAGCCCCCTTGATATGAGCCCTACCTCATCACAGCCATGTGATGGCAAAACCAGCCCATAATGACACCCTTAATGACAAAACGAGTTAGAAATGTATACACAGGGAAAACCTCAACCAAACCAAAACCACTCTCCTAGACCTTACTAGCTATGTTCATACTGTAGTTGCAGCTGTGCTTATTCTACATGCTTATACTGGATTTTACATGAGATTGCACAGTATGTGCTAATATACAAGTTACTTTGTATGTCAACAAACTACAATTAGCTTTGCTTATGAACCCTCTCTCCCCACGACACAGGCTGTGGGCCCTCTGAGTGTCACCGGATTTGTACACCTACAAACCCCCTTTTGTCTCAGGCAAGCAGCTCACCTGGGGATGACTGCTGGTGCTATAAGCAAAGAGCGTGGATGAGGAACATCACTGATGTAATGATAATAAATGGAGGCTTTCACTAATCCTCATAGTGCAACGAGCCATTGCCCTTCCATAAAATGAGCCAGATGCTGATGGAATGAATTAAAACTGGGAAAAGTACAAGCATTTTAGTCCATCCCATGTTTTCAAAAGGATACACTTACAGAAGAAAGGATTTTTTCCCCCAATTTTCCAGACTTAATGTTACATGACACTTCACAGGCAATCTGGGCTTAACTGGTAACTAAACGGGACTAGACCAGGGCATCTGGAAAGGGAAGGCTGGTGCTGGATGAACTGCTGGTGTAGCACAAAAATGTGTCTGCAATGTGCAGGCCTGGTCAGACAGTGGTTGCAGTGTTTGATTGCAGATGTTTGCCAGGAGGGAGGCTGAGCTGCCCTCTGAGGCCATCCATAATTAAGTTCAGGTTAAGGACCACAAGGTCCTGTGCAGTGCTCTGACATCTATTTTAATCAGACTGCAGGAGATAATAAGCCCTCTTGTCTGGAGTGCAACCTGAGGGGAGAGGGGACTCATATCTGACAAGACAGAGCGCAGACTAGTGCAAAGCGTCTCATCCACAACAGCCACCTCGTGCCATTGGAGCTGCTTGCTCTTTTCCTCAAAAATGGTTATTGCTGCAACATTTTTCTCCTGAAAAGCCCCAGAATGGACACCCAGTCCTGTCTGCACCTGGAAAACCTAGAGAAAGGAAGGCACAGCAGGGATTTGTCCATTTGTAATCAATGGCTTTTTTCCTATAGAAACACCTGAAGTGAAACTCATAGATGTTGCTAACAACTCATTAAGTTAAATTTAAATAACAGCAGATACCTGAGTGCCTGGATCAAATATCCCTACCCAAGCCAGCAGTGAGAGGCTGGGAAGCAGGATAGATGCATTGGTGCAGCAGCACTGGACCTACCTGGTTAGGTATGTGCATTAAAATATGGGCAGGAGGGCTCAGATGTAAGGTCATATCTCAGCTAACACATGACTGTAGGTGTGTCTCTTCTGCAACTGGGAAAATAAGTCAATTTTTGGAGTTCGTAACACTTCCTTGCCTGATTCACTTTGACCTTCTAATACTTGTCCATGACTGTACTTATCTGTAAATAACTTGGGTTAAAATATTATACTGCACCTGAGCCCACTGATGTCTTTGCTGGCAGTGCAATAATCCCTGTATTTTTAAAGCTCAGCTGAAGTAGCTTTCTGGAGCTCTTTGGTACCCACTCTTATTTTTATTCACTTCAGTACCCTGTCCCCCAACTAAATCTTAAATGAGACCCCCTAAAGTCTCTTTAATTCCTCTTCTGAAGAATTAATTCTTATTAACAACTGCTTAGTAAATTAGGGCCTCGGATTATTTATTTCTGTAAATAATGGTTTAAGCTATTGTTCTTCCTATATCCACATACTGTCTGCAAACCAAAACATCATGACAGGTTGGGAGATCTTTATTTTATGATTGACATTAAAGAACAAAGGTTGGATCAAATGATCTTTCGAGGTGTCCTCCAACCTGGGCTGCTTTATGGTTCTATGAAAAAGACTTCCAAAAGCCTTGTAAAACCAGAAATAGGGAGGATAGTTTCTAGTTCACCCATTCCTAATAGCTTGAAAAGTATGTGCAACGTAAGTTTGTTTGTATACAATATAATTTTTAAACTAATTGTCATTTTAAGATGCAGTAATTAAGAACAAAATCACTACTGATTGGTGTGGCAGCAGCCTGGGTTAGGTACCATGAGGATGAAGTGAACATTAGGGAATGCCACAACAAATTGGCCCTAAATTACATGAAGCTGCTAAAAATATAAAGCTTTAATTATTAGCTCATAACTCCAAGTGAGAAAAGAAAATGCTGCCATAGTGACAAGGTGTAACACCAGCACATCTGCACTTTATAATCACGTTGGTTAATTAGGGTGGCACATGCTGATGAGGAGTAATTGGTTGCAGACCGCTGGTCCAGCATGCAGAATGGTGCTTGCAGGCAGGGAGCTGCTAAAACACAGAGGGGAGAACCCAGCAGAGGCAGAGAGACAGTGGCCTGTCCTCATGGGGCTGATGTACAGGTGAACAGGGGTGTGCAGCCCCCTGATCACAGTCAGGGTCGGGGGCCGCTTCATTCCTACCCGCCTGCTTCGGGCTGACAAGAGGGTGTATGCAACGTACAGGTGGGACCTCATTTCTCTGCAGTCCTCAAACAGACTTTTCCATGTGCACACTGGTGATCAAAAGGAGACCATGGTGCCCAGCAGAGAAATTTAGATCAATCTAAGTTTAGATTAGACATTAGGAAGAAATTCTGAGTGCTGAGGTGCTGGTGCAGGGTGCCCAGAGAAGCTGTGGCTGCCCCATCCCTGTCCGTGTTCAAGGCCAGGTTGGACACAGGGGCTTGGAGCAACCTGCTCTAGTGGAAGGTGTCCCTCCCTGTGGCAGGGGTTGGAACTGGATGAGCTTTAGGGTCCTTTCCAACCCAAACAGTCCTATGATTCTACGAATGCACCCGACTGTGCCCCTGCTCCTCTCTTGTGGTATAGGGAGTACCCTGCTGCAGAACACACCTTTGGGACCTTTCAGGAAGGCCTTCTTTGAGTACTTGAGATGGATATTAGGCAGGATGCTGCCTAATACATAACCTGGAGTCTTTCGTATTTGCATTTCACACTCCTCCATACACTCAGATGAACATTTTCCCAATTAGCTTAAGTTCTGCTAAAGCTGGCAGAACCAAGACAGCAGGAGATATTATCTTGAATGTCAGGGACTTAAAATATAACCTTTTCAGAGCACAGTCAGACTCTGACCACAGCTGAGGCCTCTAAATGATACTTTAAAGAAGATAAACAATGTAATAATAGATAATAACAAACGTCAAGTTTGTTGCAACTTGAAAATACAATTTACCTTCTCAGCCAGAAGGAATATAGGCTTGTATGTTATACTTTGCCATTAATGTTCTGCCAGTTAATGTGCTAGGTTTCTATAATTATCAGCCCTCCTTTCATTGTATTGTTTGAATGTTTGGAGATACACACTTGCACCTCGGCCCACAACTTGGCCCTTGATTTATCAAATCTCAGCAACCAAGGCTCTGCCAAATTAATAAAGATGGAACGACTCAAGGGAGCTCTGGAGATTGTTGCTGTTTGCAAGAGAAGAAATAAATTGCTACAGCTTTGATCTGTCCACAGCACACTCGTTAATTATACCTAATGATGGGATGCTGCAGACAGATGTCATGAAACTTCTTTGTAAAGTTTGGGAGATGATTGCTTGCAATCGTGCTGCCTGTGCATGGGGCTGAACAAGCCTGGGGGTTGTTTTGCACACTCCTCAGCACGACTGAGATATCTGCAAGGTCCTTGCTTAGATGCGTGCTCAGATGGGAGAGGAGGGAGGCGTGAGCTGCACTGCAGGCAGGGCTGCGCGCTGCTGCCTACACACCTCATCCCACTGGCAGCACTGCAGAGCTGCCTGGCTTCTGCTCTGAGCATCTGACAGTCCTTGATGGGGCAGGAGCCTCCCCACAGTGGACTTGCTATACAGAATGTGTGAGTCCAGGTCAGAGCAGTTTGATCTGGGGGAAAACACCATGGAAGATCCTTTACCTAAAGTCTCTAATGTTGCCTTTTTTCACAATGTATTTTGTGCATAGGTTATAGAAATGAAAATCTGAAGGCACTTCATTCACGAGAGTGTAGTGTCTAAATGGAAATATTTTAAAAAATATGAGTTTTTTTGGTGCATGGCATATTTTCCCATGCTTGATGTTTATTCTGATGTACATGTTTTTTGGGATGGAAATCATGGCCCTTTCCAAAATAGATGGTCCCTCCTCCTCAAATATATTTTAAAACTAAAGATCACTTCAAAAAACCTGTAATTTTTGAAGCATCTTATCATTTTCAGCCATGCTAACATCTTCTGCAATGGTGGCTTTTTCTTAAAGCTCCCTGCCCTGAAGACCTTTTATATTTCCTAGACAAAAAAGATGATGTGAGGTGTGTTTAGACGTAGTGCAATCGATTCTGCTTTGGGCAGATCAGCACATTCACCTGCATGTACCAGCTTCCGTTGAACTCAGGCCAGTGCTGGCAGCTGAGGTGAGGACAGCAGTGATGGAGATGGCAGGAAGATGGGCTTTATCCACAAAGCATCACATGCACTTGGGTCCTTATCTTCAGCATTGCCAATACCCTCAGAATGGGGACCTCAATTATCATAAAAGCTCATAAGATAATTAACTGTACAGATAAAACCAGTGAACAAATCGATCCAAAGCAAAAAGACAGAGAGAGGAGATGTCAGCTATGTATTAGAAAAACATCCAGTTATCGCAGTGCAGCCACTGCTGTTTCCAAAGCACAGCAAAAGAGACAGGAAACCACCAGAGCAACATTAAGATGGCTGAGATGTTAACTGTAGCATTAATAGCTGTGTGAGTAGTAGAACTTAAAATACAAGATCAGATACTTTAACTAAGAAGTCCTGTAATCCATAAAGTAATGTGTAAAGATATTTCTGAGAGCTAGCAGACTTGATTCAGACAAAGAGACACGTAGTAAAAAGACTGGACACAGAGGTGGGTCACATCCTTGGAGTGCAGAGTTCTGCTTCACAGTTTTATAGGTGATTTGAAAATCACAACAGGGCTTGCTCAGGCAAAATAAATACACCTACTGATCAAATAGCTTGCAAACTGAACATCTAAAGAGAATTTAAGGCCAACTCTTTCGCAAAGCTAAGTGCGAGAATTAAGAGGTTCTCATCTGAATCCAGAGTGCTGCCAAAGCACCTTTTGTTCATGAGTGTTATCTAGAAGATTAAAGAGAATGAAGTTTGCATGTTATAAGGCACAGCTAACCTTACATTTCTACTGAAATTCAGATGATGTAAGATTCCCCATCTGCTCAGATTTGCCCTGCTGTGAGGCTCACTGTATTGCCTGGAATAGAGAGGCATGTGGTCCATCAGATGGGCATCTAGTGTGAGAGACAGGCTGACTGCTAGGCTCAGGGCAAGGACATAGAGCAGTGTCCTGCAGCCTGGCCCTCATGCCATGTTACCCACCCTCATACACCCTCTCCCTCACTTTTCTCTTTCAGATAAATAAATGAAACATGAATCAGATCAGACAGAATTTGAATCACATGAAAAATGTGGTGCTGGAATTAAAAAATCCCTGTTTTGCACTAATTATCATACTTAAAGCCCCATCCAAAGATTATTGCCAGTAAGAGCAGTGCTTGCATGGCCTTCAGCAGCCTGGGCATTTGCTGCTGGAAAGTGTCTGCTGTGTTTCCCTGGTTATCTCATGTCTCTGAGATAATACCAGTGCAGCCAGTTGGTCTGAGCAAGTGGCTTTGATGGGGAGCCGGGGATGGCAGCTAGGAGCCATCTGGGTGCATGGATATTAATAATGCCTCTAATGTCACAGGGTGATTAAGGCGGAGATGGTAAGCAGCCAGAATCACTGCTCTTGGGGATGTAGCAGCCACTGAAAAGGAGATGAAGACTGTGCAAACCCAAGAGTGTCACAGAGCTGCAGTCTCATGCCCATTGCCTTCAGGGACCCACATTCTTTCTCCCAGGAAGATGCAAATTTGGACAGAGCTGGGTGGTGAAAATCAGCCTCTGGAAGATATTTCATCTTCTCCTGCAGATTATGAGGCATCTGCTGTATTCTGAAATGCTGTTAATATTGGCTATCTCAGCTTGCAAATGAGGGTGAGCCATCCATTAGCATGAGCCTTAGCCAGGGCTGAGGCTGCTCCCAGGTTCTCAGGCTTTCAGATGTAATCAGCTCATTTTCACCTGCAGACTTGCAAAGGGACTACACAATCTTTCTATAGGCATCACGGACTGTCTTGGTTCTCTCACAGATTATGGAAAATGGAGCACAGAGCAAGTCCTGTGCATTTTAAATACCTGATGTAACAGCAGAATTCTTAAAATGCCATGAATCTCATGATGACTTGTTAAAACTTATTCAACAGCACTGTCCATTCATAAAATAGCAGCTATCCCTCCATTGTAATTTCTAGGAATATGAAGTCTGAAAATACGCACTTTGAGGAAAAGAAGCAGAGAGATGGAAGGGAAAAACATCACCAAAATAAATTAGAGTGCTTTTTGTAATACGCTGCAGCTCAGTTCACCATGAACTGATGGTGGCTGCTCACAAAGCCAACAAGCAATCACCAGCACCATCGCAGCCTGTGTGCCCCCTGTGTAGCCTCCATGGTGATGCAGAAGGTGACTGTGTGGCACATTTCCCTGCACAGTGCTTCCTGTGGGCATCCCCTTCAGCACAGTGCTCCAGCAACCTGCAGCACCATCATGTCCCCCTCTGGTTCTCAGACTTTAGAAACAGCTTATACAGGGAAACAAGCCTCCAGGCCCAATTCTGCCTCATGATTTGTGGGAGTCAGAAGCCCCAGCTCCCTGAGCCAGTCACGGGAACACAGTGCCAGGAGTCTGGTCTGTGTCCAAGCCAATGTCTGCAGGAGATAGTGCATGAAGATCCCCACGGAACCTGCATCTATCCACTGACTTTTGATCCCAGGGAGACCCCAGGCATGGCTCCTGATGCCTAATGTTGTCTGAGACAAACTTCCTCCACTCTGGGAAAGTCAGAAGAATTCATCTTTATATGAGAAAATGTTACCTGGAATCAAACAAGACACTCATGACCTCAGTTGATAATCCCCTGCCGCAGGGATGTGCCCAGTGCCTCGGGGACGGTGCGGCTCTGCTCCCCACCACCATGGCCATTCTCCTTCAGCTCAGCACCCAGCACTCAGCATACAAAGGTGATTAAAGCCCACAGTCACCAACATCCTTTCACAAGTCGCCTTTGCTCACCCAGAGCATCTCCTGCCCGCTCTTGCCGGTGCTGTCGGTTTCCCAGATTTCAGCAGCATCTCACACCTCCCAGCAGCAGCAACACGGGTGCGGGCTGGTGGCTGTCTCCCACAGCTCCTACCGCTCAGACCTACCTGCCGACCTCAGGAAGCATATCACTGGCAGCCAGTTGCGTTAGAGGGAGGGAGAGGTGCAATTCATTATAGCTTTTCATTACTTCTTTTCTCTTCTTCTCTGCTTTTTCTATGAGAAATGCCACACGTTCCCACCCTGATTCCCTATTAATTTTGCAGAGCCAGGTTGTCCCCTCCTAAAGACGCTGCAGGAGCGAGGAGGGGGAGCAGGGTCTAATCACACAGCTGTGCTGGCAGCAGCTCTGCATGTGTCTGTGTGTGCAGGGACACGGGAGGGCGCAGCCAGCATCTGCCTAATGCCAGACTGCTCCCGGCTTCATTCACCTCTCTCTGGTTAAACCCACAATTTTCATGAGCTAAATCCCTCCACTGCACCTCTTAACACATCCTGGGGTCCAAGATGCTTCCTACACTGCTAAATCATTGCTAGAAAAAGAGCTCTTCACCTATTGTCATATTTGATCTGTCCTCCTAAAGGCATTTCCTTGAGATGAACTGAAAACATGTAAGGACAGGAACCTTCTAAGATGTTTGTTAAGTGTAAAATGCTGAGATTACTTAATAACCCAATTACCTTTTCTCCTTTTCTGCTCAGATGCGTTCCAAGCTGCACCTATTGTATCAGGCTTTCCCAGATTCAGCCAAGCCGATGCTGTTTCACACATGAAGCTGTCACATCCTCGTCATGTCAAATGCAATCATCCAGTTAAGGGGGAACATTTCTTCTAGACACTGATGACAGGCACCAAAGTCCCCTTGGGTTTGACAATCAGAGCTGTGTGTTCCTGCATTACATAAACCTGTGCCCTGACCTGCACCCTTGGTCGTCAGTTTGTGAGGGTGCCCAAGCATCCCACAGGCTGGGGGGAAACATGTCTCAGTCGTCTCACACAGTGCAACCAGCAGCAATGGACAAACTGCTTCTCTTCCATCTTTTGCTACCATATATTCCGGGGTTTTTTTGTTCTTTTCCAAGAGACTCTATCTCATCATTTTCCAGAGTATTTTTAATGCATCTTCCCAATTTCTCCTTCAGTTGTCTTACACATGTCACAGCTCATATGGCTGGGGCTCATTGTAATGCCATGTGCGTCTATCCATTTGTCTCCATAAATCCCTGCAGGTTTTAGGGTGGTATTTCAGAGCGTTGTCTTCTCTTTGTGCTGTAATGTTTCATAAGAAGACTTGCTGGTGTTGAGATCTGCCAAGACAGAGACAGCAATGAGTTAAACAGCTTCATGTATTAGGGAAAGCGATGACAGCGTATGAAGAACCAAGTGTTCAGAGAGCCTTGGGATAGGAAAAGCCAAAGAGGCATAGAAATGAGAAGCCAAAAGAATCAACTAAGTTGGGGAAGACCTTTAAGATCATCAAGTCCAAGTGTTACCTCAGCACTGCCAAGGCCACCACTAACCCATGGCACTGAGGGCAGTGCCAGCACTGCTCATGATCTCCCCTCATTGTCACCCCTCGTGCCCCATGGCTGCCTGTGCTCTCCCCTCATGACCTCCCCTCGTGATCTTCCCTCATGATCTCCTCTCACGACTGCACCTTCTCTCCCTTCACGATTTTCTCTCATGGCTCCCCATTCCTCCCCTCATGATCTCCCCTCATGGCCGCACCTCCTCTCCCCGCATGATCTCCCCTCACTCTTCACAGCTGCCCTTTGTCTC
>NW_009929619.1:6566-30026 GCF_000696875.1 Nestor notabilis | reverse complement strand
CTCCATGGCCTGTCCTCCTCACCCCTCAGGATCTTCTGTCATGGCTGCCCCTCCTCTCCCCTCACAAAGCCCGGGTGCGGTGTACGGGTTAACAGCTAGTTCCCTGTGGAACTCCCCCCTTATTGCACACCTCTACACATCAATACACACACGAAAAACACGTGAAAATCCCACAGTTTTCCAAAAGGAGTAAATGGATTTCAAAGTCCAAAGCAGTTTGTTTTGGCTGCAAGTTTGTAAGCACTGTCTGAGCAGAGGACCCTTTCCAGATGATGGCGTCTTCCTGAGCAGGCCTTGGCAGTCCTTTTCCCTCTCCCCCCGAGCTGCTCCCCTGCACTTCTCCAAATGCATTACGCAAGGATTTCTCTGGCGGCCCCTCACCAATGCATCACGGCCTGAGTCAGTCTCTGTGTCAATCTTGATGGCAGCAGCAGTTGCTCTCAGGCTGAGCAAGGCAGACAAAGTGATACCTCCCGCATAATGTTGATCTAATGAAGGATCATCACTTTCATGTGGAGGGAAGGGAGCGGAAGAGAGCCAGAAATTCTTCTAAGCAAAAAGGGTTTTAACTATCTCTCCGAGCCTCCAAGCCAAAGTAGAGCTTTCAAATCAGGTACTGCATCCTGTTACTCTGAATCACGTCGGACCCTGTTTCAGCCCCGCGCAGCAGAGGGCATAATTGAACCAATCCTGAATTTCCTGATCCTTCCTATTGCATTTTCTTCCCGGTAAGCAAAAAAAGAGAAATATTTAGTTTGCAGATGTAAGACAGAGAGACCTGCTCACCAGGCAGCTCCAGACTCTACTTCCCACTAACAAATCAGTGTGTCTAAAATCAGTGCGGTCTCCTTATGGTCAAAGAATTTTCCCTTCATACAGAATTTTGCTCTGCTTCGGAGAGAGCAATGAAGTCATCCCTTCAGAAATCCCCTGTTCATCTTTTCTTTGTAACAGCTATGGAGACATCTTTTAGAAGAGATTTTAACCCATGTTTTGTATAATGCAGGAATGAGAAGCTGTTTGGCAGCAATGCTGCCATGAAGACAGCAGTCTTCTACAAGAAGCTCAGAAGTGGAGAGTTGGCTTTCCTGGATACATGGCCAGGGCACGACTCTGCAGTGCTCTGCTGCAGAGCCCTTCCTGCATCCCAGCTAGAGGCACAGGAGCCTGCGCTCACTCAACTGGTGCAAATTAAACATGTTGTCTTGAAACCAAGCTGCCTGCTCCGAAATGAGGCATGAGCTTTCCCTGGGTAAGAAGTTTTTAGGAAATTTTGGCAGTTTTCCATGCGAAAAATGCTTTTTTTTTTTGCTCTCTGAGCACAGGTAGGATCTCACTACATCATACTCCTAAACATAGAGAGCAAAAAGAGACCTACTCCAAAGAGCTGATGAGTGTCAAGAAGTGGTTCCTGACAGAGATGAGTGCAGGAGGAAACACAAATCAAGGAGGAGTGGGGAAATAGGTCATGCTGTTGCTATTTTTGTAAGCATACTATTGATTAACCACCAGACTCAAGCAGTGCTTAAACCAGGTGTGTGCTCATGTTCCCCTGACTTTTTAGTAATGCTTCATTAAAATAATCAGAAAGAAAATACATTCATGTCTGAAAGTCTCAGAGCCCTGAAAGCATGGCCAAGCTGAAGCTGGTCCCCAGCTCCTAGGTTGTAAGCAGGAAGGTTTGTGCAAGCTGTCGCTGCATTGGTGCATGAACCTCTCATTTTATTAAACTCAGCACAACATTACTACAAATAGTTGGACAACATGCAGATATTTGAATGGCATTTGTATAGGAAGTTCTAAAAATATTCCACTGTTATTTTATACTCAGCTGCTTTTGAAATCAACAGGGTAGTACTGTAGGTAGCAGGGTATTTAACAAATAACCAACAGTTGTATTATGGTAAATGTGCCTCAAAATACATGCTTTGATGTTCAAATAATCAGCATGGGCACATCAAAAGAAGAGCACCATGTCAAGCTGACAATAAACTCCTACCTAGCATCAGCCACATGGGGCTGCTCTGCAATTGTTGGCCTTAAGCCCTGCCCATAGCTTGGCGCAGGCAAGCATGGGTTTTAGTGGCACTGGCCATAATTAATATCTCCTTGAGCACGGTGCCAAGCCATTCAAAGCCAAGTTGCACACCACGCCAGGCACTTGGGAGTGTGCTCTCTTGCACTGCTATTTTCTGCCCTTACAGGGCAACCAACACAACGATGCATCCTTCTCATTGTTGAGAAAGGTCTTCTGCAGCTGTGTGTTGGCTTGCTGTGGGGACAGAGACTACTCTGAGAGCTGCATCTGACCAAGGCACTTGGAGAAACAGCCAAACTTGGTGCTCTTCTCTTTGGCTTTCCAATCCTGCCATTGGCTGCTTCTGTCTGGAATTTCTTAAGCTTTCTGGGCTGTAAGATCCAATAGGCATTTTAGGAACATTTTAAAGGAGAAAAAATGTTTGCAGGCAACTAAGGGTGCCCACCAGCACTGGCAGAGTCAATGACAGGGGTGCAAGGAGATTCACAGAACTTCCTTTGAAGTTGATATAATTTTTTGAGGTTTCTACTTGTATTTAATTAAGATAGGGTTGATAATATGATTCTATGAATACAGTGTTTTTCATTAAACACTTCAGGAGTCCTGTAAGTTCCCCTTGATGGAAGGTGCTATGAAAGTGGCTGAGATTTGCTCTCACTAAAGTTTTCCCCCTACAGACACCCCATCAGTCTGATTGTGCTGTCCCTAAAGCCTCATAAGCCAGTCAGAGACCTGGGACCCATTCAGTGACCAGGAACTCAATGTCCCTTCCCCAGAGTAACGTGGTCAAGAACAGGTACTCTTCAAAATGTCTTAATTACCAGCTCAGCCTTGGGAATGGTACCAAGCAAATCACTGTGTATATAAAATATCTAGAAAGATTCTTTGGTTTTGAAGCAATGAAAAAAGATTATTAAGGCTTTCTTTCAGGGGGAAGCCCTCTGCCAGCTCTCTCAATCCCAGAGAAAATCAAAATGACTGGGAATGAAATTAATATGTATGGCTGGGTGCTGCGTTGCACTGATAAGAGCCTCTCCAGTTCTGCTGGCAGCGCCATCCCTTCTCTTGGGCTCCCTGCATCCCTCCTGCCAATGGGAGAAGGAGGAGGAGGAGTGCAAGGAAGAAGGAGCAGAGCCAGCAGCACTGTCACTGGGGCTTTGGCATTCAGAACCCACCCAGCACTGCTCTTGCAGCTGGATGCAAACATGCAGCGGTGGTCACCCCTCTGCAGCGGTCTCAGCTGCAACACAATAGGCATATGCAGGCCCTACAGTGTCCCTGTCTCCTGGGGATGGAGCTGAGGGATCTACAAGAGACACTTGCTCTGCCTCTTCAGCTGCAGCAATCTCACTGTCCCAGAAAGCTGATCAACCAGATCTTTTGTACGTAATCTACAACTGCTTATTTTTGGTAGTTATCCTAATTTCCCACCTCCCAGTGCTGGCAAACTGCTGGGAGCCTCCCTGTTGGACTTGCAGTCCCTTAGCTCCGAAAGCCTTCAGGTCTCAGCATCACTCAGAGGCACGGCAAAGCGAGGTGACGTGCCATGCCATGCTGTGCTGTGCCATGCTGCCTGTCACCACATACATCACCTGCTGAGACAAGGAGCTGTACTCTGAGCTGAACAGGTCCCATGGGTGCTGTGCTGCCTGCAGCTGGGGATTCTAGATGAGGTGCTTCCCTTAAGCACAGCCTTGGTTTTGCTTAGGCCAAAAAAGCCTAGGTCTCATAGACCTCTCTCATACACCGTATACTCCCACTCAGGACCTCTTTGAGACTGGGGCTCACCAGTGCCTGATTATATCCATGTTAGCATTGATAGAAGCATTCTGCTGCCACATCCTTGGATCCCATTTGCCTGATCCATACCTCCGGTCTCTCAGTCTGTTAGCAATAGATACATGGAGAGCAATCGCTTCCAAATAATAAGCCCTCCACTTACAGCAGAAGTGCTCATTAAGCGCATTACCTGGTGCTTTGATTCTACTAAACTACATCCCGTATTTATTCCCCAGTGGTCAGATCTTCTCTGTGGTGAAAATGCCTCCAGCTTTCTTTCCTTGCTAAACTTCATTAGCATGCACTGTTTGCAAAGGCTGTTAATACATGAAACAGGCTCAAGTCTGGGCTGTTTGAAGGAACAGACCCTGTCCTATCTCTTAAGCCTGATGTTCTAACAAGGTGCTGATTTCTCACCTTTATCCAGTATTTTGAAATCATCATCCAGTTTTCGCACAAGTCCTTTCTTCACTATCATAACAAACCTCCCCTGGAGACATCATCAGCAAACAACATGAGGATGTCCAAGCCTCCTTAAACCTGTCACTCTTGGTTTACGAATCAGCTGTTGTATTTGACTGAGATGACAACCTCTTTAATGCTTCTTTTCCCCAGATCCTTGGAGGCTTCAGCACAATTCACTGTCGAGTAGTTCAAGGTAATAAACTTCAGTGGAAGCAATTAGAAGCACTTGGCTGCAAGTAGCTGTGATCATGTAAGGGAGGAAAAAGCCTTTGTTTAGCCCATCCCTAGCAAGTCATGGTGCCTTGCTCCAGAGGTGCTGTTGCCGTCCTGCCTCACTCTTCCCATGGGCTGGGAATGAGCTACGTTCTCTGTGTTTATCACACCAAGATGGTTCTGGTGTTATAAAAAGAGCTCTATGTTTAAGCTCATATTCAGAGTTGATGCAATTTAGCACTACTCCTTTGCTTGCCAGCATACAGCATGTTTGCACAATATAATGAAGTTTCTTTACAGGCAGTGAAGTATTAAGATAGCGACATTAGCCCACTTGGGTGATACACTCCAAAAGCGACGCCAAGTAATGAGTGGGAAGCTTGAAGCCCTCACCCTCAACCAGACCATGGGTGCTGCACAGCATGGTAACTCAGGAGCATGGAAAGGCTAAAATAGTGTGCAAAATCAGTCCCTCTCCCAAAGCATATACACCCCACCTGTGCACAGGCATTGGTCTGATTTCTTTATTCCTTCAGATACTCTGATGGTTATTCTTCATTAGCGTATCATACAACTTTCATATAATTGCCTGTTCAGCCAAGGAGATTCTAGGTTAGAGCACATGCAAAGAAATAGTGGCTTTTTATTGAGTATGTCTGAGCCTCAGACTCGGCCACCAGCTCAAAAGTTGTACCTTTTCTGCAGCCTGTTAATTTCCTTCAGCAGAAAATGAAGATTGGAAAGAACTCAAAGTGCTTAAGAATTGGGAAAATATCCCCCATGTCTTCCTGATACTTATGAGTTGGTACTAGAATGGCAGGAAAGCAGCCCAAAAGGGGTCATCTCAAACCTCAACTCAAGGTGGGAAAACTGTGGTTCTGCTGGGAATAACAGCAGAAGTGGAGTCCCGTTCCCTAAGTGGCTTTCCTGGGCCACCCAGGCACAGCTGTACAAGGCCTGAGGTTGGATGCTCTCCTTCTCACCCACCCATGATACTCACAGCTTGCTATATGCTACCTCTAGTGAGCATAAGGCCATAAAAATGGATGGCTTGTGTTCAGCTCAACTGATATCCCATGACTCCACAATTGTTTGATCCAGCAGCAGCCTCAGGGTATATATTTGCAAGCTATGATTTCCTGATACCTTGTCCCCCACCATGTGTCCCAGACCTTGCCATCTTAGCAGCTTTCCATGAGCCCCTTTTCTATTTTTCCACATCCCTTTTCAACTGAAGGACCTCAAACTGGATGTTTTACACCAGATGCCTTGTGGAGAAGGGGGGAAATAACTTCCCTTGATCTACTGGCTTTCATGGAAGCTCTTAGACATACTTAGCAAGTAAAGTTAGGAAAACTAATTCTCCTGGCTTATTTGGAGAAGTCAGCTCCATGCACGTGCATTTTGTCAGGAGATTTGACCTGTCCTAAAGAGCATGATGCTCTTTGTTGTTAGCTGCGGGATCGGTACTACTGTCTTCTTCCTTGGCCAAAGCAGAGGGCATCACAGAGCAATTTCATGTGCAGCCATGACTTAGTGAAGAAGGAGGCAAAGCAAGCGCAGTGAGATTTGGGAAGGGATGACAGACTCCCGCTGTGTCGGGACCGGCTCTCGCAAAAGGAGACATCCGGCCCCATCAAGTGGCAGCTCAGCAAATTGCAGGAAAACACAGCTCAAATCTGTTGTACTCGGAGGATTGAGTGTTTCAGGGTTTCATTTTCCTTCTGCCCTGGCACAGAGTTACCCATCTTACTCTCTTTTGCAAATAAAATGGGTGCTGGCCATTTTTAGCAGCACGGATTTAAATGGTCAAGTTGCTAAAAGGGAAGCTTAGAAACAGTCACTTTCTTTGCAATAATAAGTTCAGTTAATTTAAGAAGTACTAATTGGTTATTTATCTGAATAGCACTGTTTACAGTGGCTGTTCCTCACTGAAAGTGTTGTCAGGTTTGTAAGTTTCTAGTATAATATATTATTATTTAGTGCAATTAATATGCAATTACTTAGTGTAATGCTTAGAAATGTAGCTAAAACACAGTGTGTGTCTGTGCCTCACTCATGAGTGTACAGTTACCTTACATGCTGCATAAGTGGGTCATAAATCATACATTTATGGTGAAAGGCATTGTAGTTGGTTTTAGCTCCAGCCACAGCTGCAAACCACCCTATATCCTGACCCTTACTTACCCCAGCACAAGCCAGTCAGGGACCCAAGTGCAACCCTGCAAACACAGTTTCCCACTGTTGGAAGCTTAGTACAGAATGAATTTTGGGTTATTAGGTGCACCACATGAACTAAAGGCTTAGGAATCCCAAGTGTGTATTTCAGCACTCAAACATTGTCACAGCGGTAAATGGATACGAAATGATGCTGTTACTGGTGTTGAAGTGTTGTCTGGGATTACAAATCCTAGGGCTTGCATTGAGTCAACACATAGTTGAGGTGCTTGATGTCCTGATTACTAACGCTGACTGCACAGGTAGGGAAAAGTAGAGAACAGCTTCTGTTGTAGCAAATCCCTGCATCCCTGCTCAGCCCCATTTCAAGTACACTCAAGAAATCTTCATAGGGCAGAAAGTCCTGAGAAAGTCTATGAGACTCCTGCACAGGAGAAAAGGGACCAGCAGCCCTTGCTGTGGTTCATGAGTTGTGTTTCCTCCTCCATGTGCTGATCTGTCAGCAAGGAAATGCCTCCACAGCATGGCTACAAAGGGGTTGTCCAGCTGGGAAAACAGCTCCATCTCCAGCTAGAGATGCCCAGTTTAAACTCAGCCAACCTGAGAGTGTTTGTGACTACTATCATTATACTCAATATCTTCCCATCAGTTAGGGTCAGTTAGGTACTTCCCTTCTCAAGTATTTGTGAAGAGCTTTGAAAGCAATTCTGTGATTGAATCTGTTAATTATTTTCTCTCCTCCTCACCTTCTGTTATGTTCATTTCAGGAAATATCAATGTAATACCTACTTCTGAGTAAATTGTCTCAGACATCTAAAGAAAAGATGAGTCGATTTGCATCCACCTCAGCACAAAGTATCTCACAAGAAAAAACCTGCACCTCTGCTACCAAAAGAACAAAAAATTCAGTTCTGTTGAATATTGATCATGACATCCCTGCTGCTTTTGGATTCAGAGTATGACTTCTCTGATGGATCACCCACATGGAAAACCACCACCCAGCCATGCCAGTCCTTTTAGGGCTCTTCCCATTGCCTGGGCTCCAGCAGCATTTGCTGGCCAGAGATTTAACAGAGGGCAGGAAGGAAGCAGGCCTGAAAGTGATGCAGGCTCCAGCAACCTCCACTGAAATTCAATATAATTCCAATAATCTGCTAAAAGGTCACCGAATAGAGAGTAATTCAGCACACAGCCTATAGCAAGACGATAGCACTACTGGCACGCAGCCTATTTGCTCTCACAGATAACTTGCTAAGTGAGGCCATTTTCCCTGAAAGACAAAAAGCTTGGGCTGGAAACACAGCCCTCTCACTGGGAGCTGGGATTTTCAGTTTAATTTCATGTTAGAGGATTTCTAATGCCCCTAAGGCACCCAGCTGGATCCTGGAAAGAGAAAACGAGCACAGCATATTCCTAGTATGTTCCCATGCGATTGAAATAGCAGCCAAAAAACAATAGCATCGCTGGGGAAAGCACTTGCCTGGAGGGAGGAAGCAGGCCCCCTGTTTCTGGGTGCATTTGAGCGAAGAGGGAAGGTGCTCAGAGGGTGCTGTGACTGGGTGCCTCCTTTCTGCTCTGCTGCAATGGTGCCTGCAGCCAGCAGCTCTGCCAAGTGCCTGCACCAAATCATGGCCCAAGCAGGTGTCTGATGCTCTTGGCATACCCACCCAACCAGAGGTTCTCTCCGAGCTGTCCCCCAGCGTCCTCACTACTGGAGAGCCTGGTGCTGGCACTGACACCACCTCAGCACCAGATACTGCCTCTTGCAGCATCACCACCTGGGGCGATGCATCCTCCAACACAGGGGAGCGCAGTTGTTCTCCAGCCCAGCCACAGCTGACTGGCTTGTGTAAGGCATTTGGGGTCACATTCTTAGCCGGCATCAAGGACCTCCATTCCTGAGGTCAGTTCTTGAACAAGGACCCAGTTCAGTCTGAGAAAACAGCTGAGTTTTGTGTTGAGGCAGGAGAAAATATGCAACTGCTGCTTTGCACTAACAAGCCCACTGTTCTTTACATTCCCAAGGATCTCAGACAAAACCTCTGATCTACTGTAATAAATAGAGCATGAAAATCAGGTTTGGGCTTCAATTTTATCCATGACGTTAGCTCTGCCTTCCTTTTTTTCTCCTGCAGGGTGAAGTCCTAATGAAAAATGGCAAAAGTCAGTGCTAATAATCTGGGTATTATTTTTCCCTTCCTTTCTTTCAAACCTGAATGAGGTGGATTTCAGTAAAAGTGGATTTACAGCTCAGAGCTTTCCTCCAAGCCCTTACCTAGGGCTTAGCCATGACAGCATTGGCATCTCCTAACAACAGGATCTTCCCACTCCCCAGCAAGGATCGGTCTGACTCTCACCTCCTTCTGCAGAGAAATGGTTGATAAAAATGTAAAATAAAATAAAATAAAATAAAATAAATCCATTGATCAACTTCTTTCGTACCAAGATGCCCCACCTTCTAAAAATGGATGGCTTGCATGGGAATTACCCACTTCTGCTAGTTTTTACAGGGGCTCTGGGGCCTGGGAGAGCACTGATATTAGAAACCCCAGGCTTGGATCACTCACCCAGAACACAAGACACATCTCCTGACCCTTTCACATCCTCACCAGGCAAGGTTTTTTACAGTCTTTTATTTCCAGGCCAATACCCACCCTGGGCATCCAGGCTGGGAGGCAGTTTGCTAGAGAGCTCCTGGCTTTGGGACATGCTGGGAGCATCCCTGAACATACTCAGCTGCTCAGAAGTGAAGTTGGGTTAAAGTCATAGTCAGGCTTGTCCAAAGCTGTGAAAAGCCTGATGGACTCATCTCGCTGTGTGTTTTGCTGCGCTCGCTCATCAAAAGCAAAGCGTGGCAGCGAGGCATCTCGCTCTTGAAAGGCACTGGCACGAGAGCGGGTGGGAACGCAGCTCGTGGCTCCCATCGGGTTATCAATCATCCCTCCGCGACGTGGCCGTTGGTGCCACTCAAGTCACTGCTTGACTGAGCATCCCACGGTTGCCAGAAAACCACATGGCCCAAGCAGCTGCTGAGCAGTCAGCCAAGGAAATGCCGGGGATGGTGAGGGGAGAAGCAAAGCCTTCAGCCATTTCTCCTGATTCAGAGAGCAACTACATCTAAATTTGATGATAGGCTTGGTTATCACCCCCCGTTTAACTGACCAGAGGGGTTGATTCGGGTTGGATGGCTGCTGAATTCAACCCCGGCAGAAAGCTGCCCCAAGCTCTGCTGAGGCAGAGAAGGATGGTTTCCTGAAGTGCAAAGTGCCGTGGGACAGTCCGTATAAACCCAGGCAAGGTCCTGGCTTTGCAAAGTGTTTTGTCGTAGAGATCAGAGTTATCTTTTAATTCAGAAGGTAATAGTTCATGGCATTACTTCAATAATATTGCATGCTGATGAATTAATTGTGCCTGGATTATAAACCACTCCCTGGCTTGGCAGAAGTTCTCCCTTTGATGCTCACCTAGAAAAAGAAAGATTACTTTCCAGAAATTCATAAGCAGCAGTTCCTTTGCATCACAAAAGCCTCCTATTGCTCCTATAATATTTTCCAGAGGATTATTTTGCAACACAGTGCAGGATCAAGGTCTCTGTGCAACTGCACGGTCCAGTTGCTACCTACAGTCCCATTAGTGCTCCTTTCAGCTCTGCTTTCTGTGGGAAACCTTGCCTGCTGCTATTGCTACTGACCTCCCAAAAGGCTTTGAGGTCCAGCCATGGCAAATGGTGTATAAGAGCATGATGTTATTGCAATTAACCAGAGTCATTGAGTGCATCCTGGCAGGTAATGAGTACATGTCATATGTCTGGACAATAATTCAGCAACATAAGAGTGTTGAAAAAGCATTTGTGTTTTCAAAATGCCTTAGGTTTTGAAGAGGGGAATGAGGCCACAGATGCTTTTCACAGAGGAGCCACGTGAGGGGGAGATTGAGAGACGCCAAGGCTGTGGGAAAGGACAGACCTAGCCCAGCATCCGCCTTCATCTCCTTCATTTAACACCCTTTACATTCAGACTATCCAAGTGAAGGCTGTCCTACAGTGAGCTTTTGCCCTGGAGGTAAACTTTAGGCAATGAAACCAGCCACCCTGGTTGGGAAGTCCCATGGGAGGGTGGCAGAGGACCCATGTCCTGAACATGCCCAGCCTCCACAACAAGCCAGGTTTTGATATGGGCTCCTGAAAGTTCCAGGACTGAACCACGACGTGAAGCACCCTCAGCTACTGCTGCCATCAGAAGAGTCCCTGATGGCTTCTCCATCATGGCATGGTGCTTCTCATGTTAGCAGCAGGAAACCCTCCTCTCTTTAACTGTTCCATCCGGGTTGATTCAAATAGCAAACGTACAGCTTGAGTGTGAATCAACATCATGATTCATCCTTCCTGCAATGTATCCTTTCACTGTGATTAAACAGCTATTCTGTAAGACGTGAACTTCGCTTAAGTCTACATGGTTTATTTGGGTTTGGGAATACAGATGCGGTCCTGTTCAAACTGCCATGCCCGGGAGCCAGTGACAGCATATAAAAATAGCTTATGCTGTCAGCATGGCTTTTTCTTATTTGTATTCTGAGTATCATCACTTTGGCAGGCACAGGAAGCTCTTCTTGTTTGCATTTTATTTTGCCTACAGAAAATTTACAGTTCAAATGACTTCTCTATGCTTCATCAGACTAATCGGATGACAAATTGCTTGAGCTACAGAGAAGAGACCTCAGACAACAGAAAATTGTAATAGAAGTGAAAATTAAATGCCTGCTTTTGGTGGGAGCAAAGGTTTTGCTTTGCACCAATCTCAGTTTTCATTTTTCCCTTCTATGTTAAAGCGTAGCTTTGTGAAATGGAAATCAGATTATTTAACCTGATTACAAGGATCTACAGGCTTGACATCATCATTTTCCTCAGTGACACAAAGCCGCAGAAATGCCTCCCAAAAGAAACAGCTATGTACTCTGTTTGTGCTTCACTTCCTGCTTCCACTGAAGCCTCATAAAGCGTCCAGAGAGAGGCTTATTTTTTCCTCATCTTATTTATATTGTTTTTTATGGCTTGCTGCTATCCCAAATTAGCAGTTTAACAAATACCCAAAGATGTGTCCCTTTTTCAGAAGGGAACAGGGAGCTGGAAAGGGTTTTCTCTTCCTTGTCATGCTGGCTGACCTTGCCTGGAGTGACACAGAGCAAAAGCAATGAAGATACATTGCCCTAGTTTTCAATAAGAGCCTTAACACAGACTAAATGTCAGGTTTTGAGCTCTGAACTGCCCTTGAAAATAAGTTTGCTCTTAAATTTCGATGAAGTATTAGTTTCTGTGCAAGTACTCTCTTCTGGGCTGGCAATTCACAGGCAGAACTGTGGCACCATCTTCTGGATGACTCTTTAGACAATAAAAAATAACCCACCTAAAGAGAAGATGTTTCTTTATCATCCCTAACAAAGAGACCAGCTTGAATATTCATTGACTGTGCACTCCTGATTACAGCAGGCTTTAAATTATTTAATTATGCCACCCATTTTGGAAACACTAAGAGCTAGTCAACCTCTTGATTGCTGAATATTGATGTGAGGGAATACAGATTTTGCTTCTGAAAGGATATGTCTACCCACAGAGTGGTAACGAGAAATGCCCCATGTATTAAACACGGGGGCATAACTGTGCCCTGTTGTGAGGTCATGAGCTCAGGCTGTTCTGTAATGAAACAGCAGGAGTTATTCTGCCTCACACTGTTACTCATTAAAAGTTTGCATTTTGTAAGAGGAAAATTAAAGAAAGAGGTGCAAAAGGGGGCTTGAAAAGCAGCCTGGGAACGCCTGTAAACATAATGCACAGCACAAGCTACCTGCTTGAGCCTAACACAGGACTAATGAATTAGAAAAGTTTACAGACTTCTTATAAGCACAGCTTTCCTGAACATGGATTTTAGACCAGTAATTACAGCTAAACCCCTAAGGTATCAGCTATCTATGGATAGCAAGCAGCTTCTTGGCACTAGGGCATTTTGGGAAGAAGATGCTGATGCACAGCAGCTCTGCTGCCCCTCAGCCGCCCGTTCTGTGCATCCTCCCAGTGCAAATGATTTTCAAAAAGCATTTTTTACTCATGCACTTGTGTTATTTTCAGGTATTTTATTTGGTGGTGACTGCTGAAAACCCTGTAACAGGTGAGATTACAGATTGGATTCCAGTTATGGACTGTGGGTCATCCATCAGATTAGTTTTTCTTTAGTTCTTATGACACTCTGATGTATTTTTTGATTCTTTTTGACTAATATAAAGAGCTGTTTGGATCTGTTTTGGCTGAAGGTCAGGGACTGAGGGCTGCAGAGGCTTCTCACCCCTGCTGAGTTTTCCTCTGCTAGTTACACACTGACATAGTGGGGCTGCAAATTTGCCTCCTTCTGCCTCCCCCAGGTACCGCATCCAGAACCCTTACTGCACGCCCTTGGGAGCTCATTGGGCCAGTTACCATATAAATCTTATAAAACAGATATCATCTAATTCATATAAATCTTGCATGAAAGGAAAACCCAAATGCCCAAACTATACTTGGGGCTGACACTTGGTAACTTCTCCTCAGCCTCACGCACAGCACAAGGTGCTCTGCCCCTCCTGCCACAGGTGGGCATCAATCCTGCTTTTCTTTATGATGCAAAAGTTTCAGGGTATATTCACTTGCACTATCAGTCCTTATTCTTAAATCTAGAGTACAAAGGCATCAGACCATTTAAAGGATGCTTTTTTTTTCTCTATACTCAAAACCACACTCTATGCACTGGGAAACACAAACGACATAGGTAGCTCCCATCCAGATGAAGCCAGAGAGCCTTAACTGTGTGTGCCATACTGTGCTCTGAATTTTCGTAGCTCTAGTATGTTATATGTGAGCACTGTAATCATGCCATTTATCTTGGATGAGTGATAACTGGGCTGTTTTTCATAGTTCTATATCATGACATACAAAATCATTCCAAAGGAGCTCCACAATTGGTGTAGCCTTGCATTTACACCATGCGACTGAGCTGCTCATTCACATATGGAGACCAGCTACAATTCCCAGAACCAACAGTGCATTATCACACCAGATGAGATTTCGGGGGGTCATAGTGCTGTATCTATAAGCAGAAAAGGCAATTTAGGTTGTCTTCTTCAACGGCAGCTTGAGGATGCAATATCTTGCCTGAAATGCCCAATGCCCCATCCCTGGCAGTGTTCAAGGTCAGGCTGGATGGGCCTTGGAGCAACCTGGTCCAGTGGAAAATGTCCCTGCCTGTGGCAGAGGCTTGGAACTGGATAAGCTTTAAGGTCCCTTCCAATCTAAACCATTCTATGATTCTATTAAGTAATGCAGGGAATCAGAGACCCAACCCTGCCCCCAGGAAATTCACGGGACCACTATTGTCACCAGCAATAGTTTCTGGGCTCACTTTCATGTTCCTTTTCACTCCATCCCTGCCGAAATCAGCAGCCACAGGTGCCCAGCCTGGTACTACAAGCAGGACCCAGCCACCAGGCACTGACTGCACAGCCCTTCTCCTGCTGCAGAAATGAGCTCCTGGAACTGCTCCAAGGTCCCCATGGGTCACTACGTGCTACTTACCCTGCACCACCACTAATCCTATCAGCAGCAGTTTCTTCACTCTGATGTCCAGTAATTGAAAGCACTGGGAATTTTGACTTGCATGCTGGGTTATAGAAAAATATTATGGCTGGGCATTAAACTCCTGCTGTGAAATATGACATATACCAGGGGAGAATATAAGATATTCCTGCTCCTTTCCCTTTGAGGTTATACATGGTCAAGGTACAGTAGGGGTTTGAGGAGCATGCGCAAAGGTTGCACCTCTTAGCTGGCAAAATAGACATGAACTTTCAGGGAAAAGCTGTTGCTTAGACCTCTGTTCTCTCTCCCCAAAATTAAACTCTTGCTTTACAGTGGAGCACAGACCTCTGCTCTGTTTCTCTCTGCTCAAAATTAAAGTCAAGCTGTGTAATGGTGCACAGATGTCTGCACCATTCCTGTCTCCCCCAGATTAAAGTCTACCTGCACAAAATAGCTCCAAAGAGAGCTTTTCATGCCATAGCTATAAAATGTATTAGGGAAAGCATATGCATAGTGTGATTAGGGAGTCTATGCAATGAAAAATGATGTATACTTTGGCCACTTATTATTCCTGGTGTTATTTTGATGTCTTTCTATGTCTGGAACTGAAGCAAAAGGGAAGCTTGTTTGACATGCAAGCGCTTTGCTCTTCAAAGACTCCAAAGAATACAGGTCCAGATGTCACACTCTTGATTAAAACAGGACCAAGAGTGTGCAGATGACATGCAAATATATTTGAAATCTCTAATTCTTGATGATATCTAGTCATGTTTGATCACCTTTTCTCTTTTGCTTTTCTCACAATAATGTGTGACAAGGTGTCACTGCACAAATGTTTAGGAAGAAACTTTTATCTGTGCAAATTCAAGGGCTCCTTCACAAGCTACTGTATTCTGATCTGTGCTAGAAGTGCTTCCAGAACCATCTTTTCTCCCTCAGCAGCTACACAATTACCTATGGCAAATGCAACTGAAGAAAATCAAACATCAGATCTCCTAAACATCCTGTATGTGCTTGGTTTTATTGATAAAGTTTTCAAACAAAACATTTTTGTTCTGCATTCCTACAGCTCCTAGTACATGACCAAGACTGTAACTTACTCTCCAATACAAGTAATAAATCCCATCTCTGTTTCACTCAGAGTTAAACACAACCAGCTTTGAAACTCATAGGCTCAAGCAGAGCCAGGCAGGGTTTTCCTTCATTCAGGAAGAAAAGATTCATCACCCAGACGGTGGCTTTGGGCAGTATGGGGCTTGTTAGTTCACATCGTCTGGGAGAGGCAGAGCAATGCTCCTGGAAGGAGCACAGGGTGGTTTACTGCTGTTGGAGGGTCTGTTCAATAGGAGAAAATAGTTTTGTGTGTAGTTAGACTGGTTAGCACCAGAGCTAGGGATGATAGATGGAATGCAATGATCGTGTTTGCTGAGAAATTAAAAGGGACTGTGCTATGGTCCAGTGTGATCATAGAACCATAGAATGATTTGGGTTGAAGGGACCTTCAAAGCTCATCCAGTTCCAACCCTCTCCCATGGGCAGGGACACCTTCCACTAGACCAGATTGCTCCAAGCCCCATCCAACCTGGCCTTGAACACTTCTCATGATTTATTCACAAGCCTTGCAGTGCTTGGGGATTTCCCTGGAGCTGTGGTGCCTTGAGGAAAAATTTCAGGTTTTTCTTTGATAAAATGAAAAATTTCATTCTGCAAGACTGTAAAAAATCTTGATTCCTGTGTATCCTGAGTTTGATTGTGAAGAATCCTACCTTTATTTTAGCAAAACATGCTTTAAGGTGCCAGGCCTGTGCTTACGAATGACAAAACTGACCTCCTGAAAAACAAGGTAGACAAACAAGAAATGATAGCAAGGATCCTCACGCTGAAGCTAAGGTAAGAGCAGGAGCCCAATGAAAGGTGCAGACAGTCATACCCACACCACGCAGGAGCCGGCAGCGGCTGCAGAAAGTGGCATCTGGTCTGGGATAATCTGCCTTCCTGTGCAGTGGCTTTGTGCAAGGGAAACGCCACTGATCTCAGAGGACTTGTTCCAGATTTAGCTCTGTGTGGGATCAGAATGAGACCAGCTGCAGCTGCTCCAAGCTGCCAGCCCTGAAGCACTGAGCAGCTCTGGGTGAGTGCTGCAGCATCCTCCAGGCCAGTGGTCCCCCGGCAGGCTCTGGGTACCACAGGAAAGGGGAGGCTGGGTGGTTTCAGTGCCTTACACTGCATTGGAATGGATGCAGCCAGGAAAGGACTTTCTGCGGGTTAAATGAACCATCCCCAGGCAGAGATTTGGCTCATCCCAACTTCTTGATGCACATCTCAGCTCTGCAGCAGAAAAAGTGCTGGAAATAGCCTATTGGAAGGGTGCTAAGTTGACCACCCAGAGCTGGTGTTCAAGCAGTTTGAAAGTCATTCTCTCTGGAGCTCCCACCACTGATATGAAGTATTTGACTGACAGCTTTCTCCCCCCGATCCTTTCATCAGTGTCTGAACACTGGTCTTTTTATTTGCTTTTTGCCATCCCAAACCCCCTAAGAATTTCAAAACCAGAGGTGGAAGAAAGACCCCCTTCTGCCCCGTGGGGTATGGCCATGGAGCAGAGAAATGGAGATGATAATTAGGATGTGTTGCCAGGGATGTCAAGGCAGTATGATGGCAACGCAGAGGAAGTTTGACTAAAAATATCCACCGTGACAAATTGCATAATAAAACAAAAAGCAAATTAATATTTATAAAATATTTAGGCTTCCCTGATTTGCACTTTGAACGTTATATTTTTTTTTCAAGCTCAGATTAATGTGTAAATATGCATATAATCAGGCCTTTATTTGCAAAAATTATTCCTGTCATCATGGAATCCAAGCTGGTTTTTCTTTTTGATGCATTTTAGGTAAGGGGACTGATTCTTGCTCATTTTGTATACTGTGCCAGCAAATTACTCTTATTTTTAGGCCCTTTTTGCTTTCCTAAAAATGTGTAAAAAGGCTCTTGTACAAGTGAGGATTGAGAATGAACTGTTAATATGTGGAATGGAATTATACTTCATTTGAATTCTGAGAGATAGAAAATATAGCTCAAATATTGGAGAAGTAGCACATTAAATACAAAACTCATGATCTTTAACACATACCGCTGAAATGCTTATCACTTATCAATAGTCCTCAATTTATGCATTTCCTCCATGATCTAAAGATTTTGCGTTTACAAAAGAAATCTGATCATGGATTTCCTCACAACAAAATGAGTTACTCTAAAAGAATTAGATGAAAGGCAACTAAACAACCCCAAATCCTGGTGCTCTTATATTCGCACTTAACAGAACAGAGCAGATTTTGCACTAGATGTCCTGCTTGAGAGCCATGAAAATCTTCCTAAGGATCTATTTCCTCCAGTTGTTATGTGCACATAATTTCCATTACTGGTAAGGGTTGTACCAAAAAAAATAATATATCCTTTAAAAACACAAAGAATGTTTTTCTATTTTTGTTCTTTTGATGGCTTAATTGTGTTCTTCATTCCATGGCGTGGTTTGTGGCAATAGAGATTTTATTGTAAAACAAAGCAAACTGTCCCTTGTTTCCACATCAAAGGAATGTGATATGAAATATTTTTTGAAAAGCATTTTAATCGCCTGACCTGTATCTTTTTAAATTAATCCAATTATGTATATTGATAGAGTGTTTAATACAGTCTTATTTTTAAATCAATATGTCCCAATAAGGCATTTAGTAGCAACCTTTTCACATCGATTTCCACAATCTTTTACTTCTGAAATGCAGCAGCTCCCATGGGTTCTGAGCCTGCATGCTCAGATACTGAATAACGAATGTGGGGAGATCAGCTCTTCAGCTCAAGGAGTTCTTTCTTTTTCTCCTTCAATCTGTTACCTGCCCAGGATGGATTTTCTTAAATCTTTTCCTCCAGCACCCCAGGGTCAGATCATGTACTTGTACACACCCACTTACTTATCCGCTTTGCTTAAGAACTCTATAATATCTTAGGATTAAAATTTATTGATTTAACAAAGTATTCTTCAGGGTTTTATGCTTATTTCCCCTTTTCCTTCATTTCACTCGTGATGGAGACAAATCGAGACTGGCCACATCAGTCACTGCTGTCTCTAATCTGAGCCCCTGCTCTCCCTCAGGGCAGCAACAGGATTAGGGAGCAGAGCACTCTGGATGCAACACCCCTGTTATTTGGATTTCAGATTTGCAGGTAGTCTGTGCTGAACTCAGGAGGAGAGGAAGGCGACTGTCTCTGGGAGACCCATGAGCCTTTTGTATTATTTATAGAGTATGCAAACCCAGATTATTAACTACTGCTGAGACCCAAGCCTGGGCAAAACAGATTCAGGGACATATCCTTCTCTATCGCACCAGGAAAAGCTGTTGTCAAAACACAATTGAGCTTTCAGTCTAAACACTAAAGGCATTGTCAGATCCATTCTCAGAGAGAAACCATGGACCAGCCTAATTTCCAGCAGATGACCTTAACAGCTCCCACACCATGGTACCTACCCAGGAAGGTGCAGGCATGTGAACCAAGCACTGTTTCCAAACCTCTTGGCCAAGGGACCAGCAGTAGGTGCAAGGGAAATGCTGTTCCTGGCCAGAGAAACTGAACTTGAGACTTAAGCCTTCAGTATGTTTGCATGCTCGGGACACTTCGATAGGAGTAACACTCCCTTGCAGGTCTTGTTTTGCTCAGATAAGCAGCTAAACTCTTTCATTCTCCTCTCTGATCCTTTCCCTGTGATTGCTTTTCTCATTCCTGGGTGGCCATATCATCACACAACATTCCAGATTGTACAGGGGTACAAACACTCCTTTATCCCCATGGAAAATACCAGTCCTGAAAGGGTTTGTAACTGCATCTGCCTTTTTGTGGCCATATTACACCACTGGCTCATAGCTGTCCTCTGATACACGAACAGCCAGACCCCAAACTTCTAGTCACACTTGCTGTGCTCCCTGCTTAAGGCCAGAACAGCTGGATTTGGTCCTTTGTTCACACATGTAGCTTACACTACTATGGGAAGACACTGCTTCCAATGAAGTTACTGTTCTGAGTACTAGAACTGTCACCCATTGAGGTACATGCATATGGATACACAGATGCTGGGCTTCCCTACAGGTCTCCAACCTCACCATGAAGTTCTGGTGTATACAGGCCATTGAAACAAACTGTGTGGCCTTCATATAGATCAGGCTGCTCTAGAAGTTGCTTCTGCCAAGGGAGATTTGGAGAAAAGCAATGCAATGTCACGGCATCACCTCTTGCTGACAACAGCCTGGGAAAAAGGAACCTTCTTTATTTTCTTCTCCAGCCTTCCCCAGGTCTACCAAATGCTCTGAGACGGCCTGAGCTTATCATTTCCCCCAGATAAGCCATTTCAGAGACTCAAAACTTTGTTTTCCATCTCCCAGACTGATCCTGTGAGAGCTGCCATAGCCTCCAGCTCCTTCTGCACCTGAATAGATGTCCTTGCAGGACTTGAAATGTTTTTGAAAACTGCAGCAGGAAACACAGTCAAAAGCCAAAGTTCGCAGAAGAGAGGCACAAAGTGGTAAAATACAAGGAGGAGAACAGAAAGAAGATGCTACAAAACTCCCTTCTGCTGCTCTCTTTTTGGTTTTTAAGGTCTCAAAAGGCAAGATTTTTCTCATTGCTAAGACCTTCTGCATGAAAAGAAACTTTATTTCTCTTAGGAAGCACACAGCTATAAGGAAGACAAACCCAAGAAATACTCAGCAGATATGGACTCTGAAGCAGCTCAGTACATACCCAACCACCACAACACACAAAGCCTCACCTGCCTCTCTCATGCCCCGCTCAGGCACTATATACAGCCTTCCCCAGCCCTCACTAATAGACTTAATGATGTCTCTGGGAGGGGCTAACTCAATATAATCCCTCCCTCCAGCAAAGCCCATTTTATCTTCTCCTCATCTGTAGCTCTCTGAGGTTTCTGTGTTGGGCTGTGTCTACTTTCTTTTCAGTTGGGTTTTTTTGGTTTTATTTGTGCTTTTAAAATTCCTTTTCGTTATTTTTTCCATTCCACTTTCCCACTTCAGTTTCATGCTGTTTCTTCTGCTTGGTAACACCCTTTCACCGTGGCTTTGTGTTAGTGGTGTCTACCTGCTCTCTGTCCTGTAGGGTCTCCTGGTGGTTCCCCTCCCAGCAAAGAAGCAAGACCTAAGTTCTTCAAAACAAACAGCAGTCAATTCCTCTGCAGCTTCAGGGACTCTGAATGTTTGGACAACTCTAAGAGGGTATTTCTAACCAGATGGGAAGGCTAATTTACCCCATGAATACTGGGTGTTATTTGGTATGTAGGATTAACACACTGGGTGGTTTTCTGTGTTTTATAGTGCCACTGTAATAACTTCAGAAGCAAATTGAGAGGAAGGGCTTTCCCCTTTTACATTGTCCCTGTAGCAGAGGAAAGCCTGGCCAGGGTCGGCTAGTTGTGAGGATCCAGGCTCTGCTCTGCCTTTGGGGGCACACGTGAAGCTGTGCAGAAGCTTTACATGTGAGTACCTTGTTTGAAATGAAATGGGAGTAGGGCCTGGAAGTCCTTGGTGGGGAGTGGAAACTTCAGTGCTTCCCATCTCAGGCTGGGGAGAGCTGCGCTCCTCCCTGTGAGTGCAGTGAGGGAAAATGAACTCAACAGGCTTTTGGAATGGGCACTAGAAGTTGCTACTTTTTTTGTGTGTGTATTTTCATCTTTCCACTAAACGTTAACAAAAAAAAAATTTTTTTTTGGATGAAACACACTTAAAAACACACAATCCTGGGAGGTAAGAGTGGATTTCACTGTTGTCAACAGTGCTATAAATAGTATCTCTGCAACCAGCATGACTGTTGCAACAGCTTTAGCCAGATTGCAGATCCAAAGGAAACTCAGATCATTTAGCATGAGAAAGGGATGTTAATTGTTATGAAAAGGAATGTGTCCAGTTGTTTTTTGGTGATTATCACTGTTTTAAATAGTTCTCTTTGATAGGTAATCTGCTTTGAGGAGCTACTGATAATCTGACTTGAGCACATGCTGCCAAACTATTCACACTGTTAGTAAAATTGCCAATTATCCAACAAAGTTCCTTACTAAAACCTGAAGGTTTCCAGCACTGTTTCTTGCTCAACCCCAAAACTTAAGAAAGCAGTTGGGAAAATTGTAGTCAGCCTGAGGAAAGCAAAGATAATGTGTCAATTGCCTGCAAGGAGAGTAAGAATGGGGACTGAAGTTCAGGGATGTTCTGGGCAGTGTTTGAAGTCTGTGGGTTCTTACTTTCCATGATTTGTAGTCCATTTTCTGTTTCTGATCCCCAAAAGTGGGATGTAAAGAGCTGCTCATTTCCTAAAAGTTCCTTGAAATCCTGTTGCAAATTACACAAACTGGTGTCATGCTTAACTCTTTTATCCATTCAGCAAGTACTAATTAGGTCCCCTTTACAAGAACATCTGAATGGGTCACTGTCTTTAATGCCTTGTATGCACAGGTTTTCACCAGTGAAGTCTGCTGAGCGTTTTGATCTTATTTGGAGCATTCCCCTTGCTGCTGTGACCTTGCCCGGGCTGCACAGCAGATGATGCTTTGCCTCTCAGCCTGGTCTCAGCTGCAGCCCTGTGCTTGGGGCACCCTCTGGAAAGAATGATGTGAGTTTGAACTTTCCCTGGCTGCAGAAGAGACTGAGTTTTCCTCCCATGCTTTGTGTGAGAGCTCAGACCAGCAGGCTATAAGGCAGGTTGTAGTTTTCAGAAGGAGCTGTTGTAGTTCTGAAGTGATGGGCACCAGCTCCTAGCTCTGGGCTGTAGATGCATGTGGAGTTACATGGCTTTGCCTTGGAGAGCAATGGCGTTTGGGATGTTTCTTATCCTTTGCATTCTTTTCAGCTACCTTGCACAGCCAGCTGTGAAAAAATGCCTTCCAAAATGCAAAGCAGAGCTGGTGGGAGTTTTGAGGCAAATAAATGCTCCCCTTGCAAGGAAAGAACAGGGGAAATACTTCTTGAGATACAGATGCACATGCTGTATGCCTACTTCATCCCTTTCTAAGGCTGTAAGTGGTCTGGATGTTCCTTATACTGATATTGAGGGGTAATGTTTGGGTTTGCAGTATTTTTTCATTCATTCCTGGAGCTGGCAAGGTGAATCCTCCCCACCACTGGCTAAACCTGGCCCTCTAATCCCTTACCCTGAAAAGAGGTTTTTCTCCTGCAAAACAGCAGCAAGGTGGATTTAGGGTTTTCCTATTGTTCTGGTGCCCTAAAGGGGCACTGGAGCAGAGCACAGCATGTATGTGCAGGTATGTCCCTGAGATGCTGAGAGCATCATCTACATGCAGGACATGGTGCAAGCACCTTCCTCTGGGGTTACCCCAAAGCAGCTCTGGGTTGTGCAGCTGCACCTCGGAGCCAGTGCACTGATGTTTTTCCCCTCTTCCTTTAAGAAAAAAGTAAAATCTAGCATTTAAACATTTGCTTTGGTAAAGGCTGAAATGGAAAAGTAGGTCGGGTTTGAAGGATCCCAGCCCTGACAGCGTCCCTTCTAGAGCTCCAGACCCAGGTTTTTGGAGAGAGACAGAATATGACTGCAGCGGTACTTCTCATGCTCATTTGCGCTCTTTGTGTTCTTGTGTTCCTCTGTACAAAATCACCCTCAAAATACTCAGGATAAAATTATAGCTCCATACTTTTCAGGGAAGGATTTGCTTGCCAGCAATATATTTATGCACTGAAGCTACCCCTGTTCAGTTCCTTTGAAACTTAGCTGGGTTTTACCAGGAAGCAAGGTTATTTTTTGCTTTTAAATAGTCTAAGCTAAATTAGATGGAACATAATTACAGAACGCTTTTGATTAAAGCCAGACAATGCACTGTGGAAGCGGGGATCAAAAATGACAGGACTTGATGTCAGTGAAGGATTAAGAAGGAAAAGAAAACTGACTGATTAATTTTAAACATCAGGATTGCTCTTTGTACATGGAACAAAGGTTGCAGCAAAGTCAGGCAAATGTTTTAGACTCAGGGAAACTTGACTTTCAATAATATGACTTTTAGTTTCATTTCATGGGCACGTAACTGAAATCCAAAAGGAAACACCGAAGATGATTTCTGCAGCTATTTTTGGAGATTAGGAGTGAAATAATTGTAAGTCTTGTGTGAGACCTAGAAATCTGT
>NW_009929619.1:0-6412 GCF_000696875.1 Nestor notabilis | reverse complement strand
TTATAAGACAAACCACTACTGCTACCACCAATAATAATAATAAGGGAAATAACAAGGGGAGAGGATACAACTGCTCAGCACCTGCTGACTGATACCCAGCCCGACCCGAGCAGCGATCTGGGCTTCCTGGGTGGCTCCCCCCAGTTTCTATACTGGACATGACGTGCTGTGCTATGGAATACCCCTTTGGCCAGTTTGTGTCAGGTGTCCTGTCTCTGCTTCCTCCCGGCTTCTTGTACCCCTCCTCACTGGCGGAGTGTGGACTGAAAGTCCTTGACCAGAGTAAACATTACTGAGCAACAACTAAAAGCATTGGTGTTATCAGTGCTGTTCCCAGGCTAAAGTCAAAACCACAACACTGCACCAGCTACTAAGGAGGAGAAAAATGACTGCTGTAGCTGAACCCAGGACAGTATCCATCCCTTATTCCATACCATTCACGTCATGCTCAGATCCCATATTTTAAAATGTACCATTGTTTTTTCCCTCACGTATATATATATATATATTTATACACACACAAAGAGATATCATTCCTTAGTCCATGGACCATTCCTATAACGCTGCTGAATTCATCCAGTCCATGATGTCAGCCTCCATCTCTTGTAACAGTCTCTCAGGGCAGGAGAGGTGGTGTTTAGTGTTGGGTTGTTGCCTGCTGATGACACCGCTGAACTTCTCTGGTCACTGCTGAGCTCATCTGGTTTCGTCAATGTTCATTTTTTGTTGGGGTGATGATTGGAAGGAAGTCTGGGTCAGTCGATGGTGACCTGAGGACAGTTCTGCTTCTGCTGCCAGCTTTTCCATGACTTTATTTTCCGCTGATGATCATGACAGCACATATCTTCTGTTCAAAGCCCAGAGTGGTGGGCATGGGCATCTAGCTGAGACCTTTTGGTCTTTGAAGTAAGCTCTCCTGAGATAGTTTATGCCAAGGATGCATGGAGCCTCTGGACTAGTCATAATAGAGTGCTTTTGCCACTCCTTCCCAATTAGGCTGATTTCAGCCTCCAGTACAGCCAACTTTTGAGATTCTCCCATCACCCCAGAAATACAAATGGGTTCCACCCCTTGATAGCTTGATGGCATCAGGGTACACTGTGCACCAGTATCTCCTGGAGCCTTATGTTCCTGTGGGACTGATGTGCCAGGCCATCTGATCCACACAGTCCAGTAAACCTGATTGTCCCTCTCCTTCACATGGCTGGAGACAGGGACCCTCTAATAGTGATCACAAGGTTGTCCACTTAAGTCTTGTAGAAAGGGATCAGAATTCCTCATCACAGGAGCTGGAGTAAAATCAGCTCTTCCACTCCATCTGGGAAGCTGATCACCGAAGACTGGAGCAGCAACTTTCATGGGAGGATCATCCTTGACCGTTGTTCTCCAATTCACACACCCGTTCCTCCAGAACTGAGGTAGATTTTCCACCCTACTTTCTCATGTCCTCTCTGTGATCCCACAAATAAAACCATAGCATGGCCCATGGCATGTACCTCCTATATCTTCTCTCTCAGGCAATAGGACACCTTCTGTTAATAGCTGAGAAGTGGGTTGATATATGTGGGGAGCTGGACAGATTGGACAGACCACCTCTCAGTTCTTTGAACTCCTGAGTCAGGAGTTTTTCCACAGCTGAAATGATGAAAGAGGTGAGATTGTCTTTGAACTCTTGGAGTCGATGAGTCACTTCATCCACTGTTGGTGGTGCTGCCTCACTCCAGGTCATTGATGCCAATGAGAGGGCATATGATGATGGTGCACTCCATGTAAGTTTCTGCCACATGGGTCTCGTACATTCGACTTCATGTGGATCTATGGCTGCATTCCCGGCATCCAGCCTACAACAGATCACCTCTAGAATGGTTGATTCCCTCAGGGACTGGATAGATAGTTTGACTTGTAGACATGATGTTTTCTGGTCAACATCAGCTGTGCAGCCAAACAGCTGGCTGCTCGCCTTAATCACTGAACCTTTAGAAAGTGCTCCATAATTATTTTCATACCATACTCTGCAAATAACCCTGCTTAAAGAAATTGTGCATGTTGCTAGAAAAGCAAATGCTGATTCAGTAAAGCTCCTCTGAAAAATACTTTTGTACCTTCAGCTTAATAATGAGCAATGGCCTTGTTGCTCTGCTGATTTGAATCCTGAAAACTTTTTATTGTCTATCTGGCAACATGTTGGGATATGCGTTTTTTTCCCAAGCTATTTTCCTCTGAAACAAGCACACGTGGGTTTCTATATACAGATATTTTTAAGCTTCTGGGGGTGGAATATGCTGCAGTACTGTGGCATTTGTTGTTTATTGACCTTAACATATAGTGAGAGGGGATTGATGTATTGATGTTCCTATCCTCCGGACAAAAGGAAAACTGGGAAGTGAGGTTCCTTAGGAAATAAGGTTTATTAAAGATTATTTATAGGCAGAGTTGCAAACCTAGAACTTGAAACCAGAACAAGGTGTGGGAGGCTTGAGGGTGCTAAAAATGTGGAACAGGGATAAAGACTGGTCTCTCCCACAGACCCCACATGTGGTGCCTGGTCACATGGAAGGCAATTCCTGGCTCTCCCAAGGCCTCATATTTTGTTGCTTATCTGTTGTTAAGTTTTGGAGTGAAGACATGAAGCAAATGAAGCCAAGCCATCAAATGACTGGCAGTTGGCATTAGAATGGGAGAGTGGACTCCCCTGTGCCACAAAAAGGTGAAAAGCTCCCTGGTGCAGAATACAGCCCCGGGGGAAAATATTGTAACCTAATCAAAATGACTGGTAGCTTTAAAAACAACAGAAAGAGCCAAGAGATGGCACCAAGCTCTCCTTTTCTGGGGATAGTGTATTGCAAACTAATTTGATGGAGACCCTGAGAAGATGAAATGACCCTCAGCAGCGTGGATCTTGAGAAGAGTGACAGGTAGAGTGTGAGACTGAGGCCTGGCTGGAGCTGGGAAATCTGGTGTGCTGAGCACCATATGGTCCTTCTAGCACGTGTGCAAGACCTCATTTCCACACCCAACGGCTCACAAAAGAAATAGCACTGGTGCTATCACCAGTTGCCTTAATCTCACTTCAGACTGAGTGTCCCCACTGTCTGGTCCTCCCTGCTACAGCCTGAATGACCCATGGGTCATAGGCTTTTTGCTTTACCCCAAGCAAGGAGAGATGCATTTTCAGCTATTTACTTTTTATTGGGGTATATGCCTATATCTGTAAGTATATCTGGCTTACATTTAATGTCCAGTCTGGCAAAATGAGGCATCATTCCTTACTATTTTCCCATTAGCAGATGGAAGTAAGATATAAACAAAAGATGTCCCAAGCAAAGGCAAATCCCTGCTGTCCTCTTTCAGCCCCCCAAGTTTAACATGGCTCTACAGCATCACCCCCATCCCTGAACTTAGTGTCTCCTTCTTGCAGTGCCCATTTCTCCATTCCCACAGGGACAATTTGAGCCTGAGCCGTGTGCTGGCACAGCTGTGCTTGCACTGATCTGCTCTTTGCATTGATCTGCTGCTTTGCAGCACAGTGTGGGCTGCAGTCCATGCATGTGGAGCAAAAGGCTTAATTTAGTTGCCCTGGTACTTGGAGGACACAGGAAACTATTTGCCGAAATACATGGCAGGTTAGAAGTCTAACATATATCTTTTGGTAAAGCCCTGGAAGAAAACCTTTCCAAGGTAAGAGTGAGAGGTAGGCATCCCTTGATGCTTTTCCTACTGATCTGTAACATCTAACAGATGCAGTTCTTGCATTTGCCATTAATCTGGGAAGCTTCCTACCCTCTGTACCCAAATGAAAAAGCATGCTATGTGCTTCCTAGAGCCAGGAAAGAAATCCCTGCTTGTAGCTGGACAAGATGCTCATCCTGAAATGAGGACTTCAGCTTTTAAACTTGTCCTATCAGGATTTGTGCCAATTAAACTGATCCCTCTGGAGAGGGAAGAGCACTAAATCAATAATGTCCTGTGGGGGACTGGCATTGCTGCTTCTCTTATGGCACTGGTGAACCATCTCCAAGGAAAGGAAAGGGCAGGAGAATCCTGTCTTTAGGGAGCACACTGGGTGAGATCCTGTCCCTGTGAAACACCTCAGGTCTCTCCAGGCTATTTTTCATTCATCACAGAGCTCTGTAACTGTACCTCTGTGGTGGTTTTTGATTTGTGCATGCCCAGAACAGTCATCCAGGTGTGAGAACAGTGAATATAATTTAGTATCTTGATATATAGCTTCTTGCTGTGTCTCCTGCTTGTTTGAGCTTACATTTCAGACTGTGTTTTATTATGTAGTATCAAAAGAAGTGTGGATCTTTCATGCCATTTGCAGAACAAGGTTTTGAAACTCAAGCACTGGGAAGGAGATGCTCTTGCTTTTGAGCTAACTGGGACCATGTATAAGGAGAGCAGCTGTGAAAGCCAGCGAGAGACGCTGCCATATTGAAGTACAAATGCTAATAGACATCTGGAAGATTTAATAATGGCTAGAAGAGGAACTGACTATAAAATCTGGTTGCTGCCATGGTCCTGGAAGGTTTTCCAGCCAAAGGGGGAGCTAAGGTGGGGATGGCTGAGCACTGAAGAGCACCAAGGTGAAACACAGCTGTAGAAAGGGAATAGAAAACACAGCATGAGGGATCTCTGGTCACTGCTGCAAGTCTGAGTGTGCTGAGCTAGAAAGCAGTGGGGAAATTATCCCAGGCTTTGAGAGAGCCCAACCTGCCACTGCTGAAGGACTGAGAAAACAAAAAGCAAATATTATCTTTGACAAGTTATGAAAATGGAAGTTCAAGTGCTACTATAAATGTATAATACTGTAATAAAAGGTAATTAATAAAGCGTGAGTGAATTATGCTCCCAGTTCTCCATGGCAGTTAATGGAGATTTGGCTTATTTTTCCCAGAATATACTATCCATAAAATTAAGGAAAAAATATTCTCCAAATGTCTCCAGTTGACTGCTCAGTTACGCCTTTACTAAGTATTTCATTATTTTTTGGATCTCTGGAGGTTTTTGAACTGCTTCAGCACATCAACAGCTGCAAGTCTCTCCATGAGAGAAACCTGTTAAAGAAAACAGCCCGAGAGTCGCAGTGAACCACAAGTAATGAAACTTCCCACAGCCAAAAGCTTTGGTAGTTACTTGTGCTGGAACAAATTAGAGCTGAGATCAGATACGAGAGCTGGAATCTCTGCAGGAGGGAGTACTGTTACCCTGCTCCTCTCGGGGACAGAACTGATCTTCAGGCGTGAAAGCTGAAGGCTCGCACTGACCTGGCCCTGCATCTGCGCCGGTGGAGATGTTCGGGCTGGAAGTCAGAGAGATATTGTGTGTCTGCTTCTGCCTTCTGGAGACTTAGGAGCGCTCTATCCCTGTGCCTCTGTGAAGGGCTCAGCCTCTCACGGCACTGGGCCACCAGCAGGCAGCTGCTAGAACTGCTGAGAAGTGTTTTGTATTTCCTAGAGGTTATTATTTAAATAAATAAAAGCTTGCTTGGTAACATCTTGTAAGGAGAAGTTCTCTGGTTTTATCCATTTCCCTCCCCGCCTTTTTCCTCTCCTAGAGCAGAAAAAGGGCACAAAATACAACATCTTTTTTTCTTGGAAAAATAAAATGTAATTTTAATTCTAACCTCGAAGCTGGTTTTGATAGGGTTAAAAAGTATTTTATAAAAAAGAAACACATCTGGGCCCTGTCCTATTGCTGTTACAGACTTGAGCTGGGTTTGTTGCAGATCCATGACTTTGACACAAAATCCCCTGCCTCGAATTCAACTTAAAACTCCAGAAATCCACTTCCTGCCCTCCCTCCCCATCATCTTGTTTACTCTAAGAATATATTTCAACATTATCTGTTTTATTTTTTTTTAACAGAGCTTCACTCTGAGCAATGCCTTATTAAACTTTTGCAGATGGCTGGTTCCTTACAGGGCATAAAAGCTTCAGGTATGTTTTAGGCAGATATTGTAGTCTCTGACCTACTTAGGCTTCAAATCCTATTTGAGCACTGGTGTCCTGCTGGTGGCACAGCTGGTTGTCAGGGTGGCAGTTCACTTGAATATGTGAGTGTCTGCAGAGCTGGGGACTGAATCCGGTTGCTGGATGTGTGCTGTTACACAGGGTGATGGGTTTGTGCCCTCTGCACTTTGCTGGGGCAGGACCTGGCTCCATCACAAAACCCTCATGGTGATGCTTGAACACCATGAGGAACTGGAAATGCTGTCAGCAAGCAAAAGCAGCACAAGTGTGGATGGACACAGGGAGCTTCTGCTCCCGCCAGGCTGTGCCAGCCGGGATGTGTTATAATTATTACGGCTATGTTGGGAAAAAAGGCCAAAACAACAGTGAGGCAGAAAATGGTCTGCTATCAAGCAAATGCTACAGAAGCAAGCGGAGGGAGTGCTCGGAGATCAGTGTAG
>NW_009929618.1:22411-23540 GCF_000696875.1 Nestor notabilis | reverse complement strand
TTTATGTAACAATGAAACTCCCTTCTGACCCTTAAAAGGATGATCCCCCTTCAGATACTGGAAGGCTGCCATGAGGTCTCCACGCAGTCTTCTCTTCTCCAGGCTGAACAGCCTCAACTTTCTCAGCCTATCTTCATATGGGAGGTGCTCCAGCCCCCTTATTATCCCTGTGGCCCTCCTCTGGACTTGCTCCAGCAGCTCCATGTCCTTCTTATGTTGAGGACACCAGAACTGTATACAGTACTCCAGGTGGGATCTCACAGGAGCAGAGTAGAGGGGCAGGATCACCTCCTTCGACCTGCTGGTCATGCTTCTTTTGATGCAGCCCAGGATACGGTTGGCTTTCTGGGCTGCAAGCGCACACTGAAGCCGGCTCATGTCAAGTTTCTCATCAACCAACACCCCCAAGTCCTTCTCCACAGGGCTGCTCTAAATCTCTTCTCTGCCCAACCTGTAGCTATGCCTGGGATTACCTCAACCCAGGTTGTAGGACCTTGGCTTGATTCAACATCGTAAGGTTGGCATCGGCGCACCTCACAAGCGTGTCCAGGTCCCTCTGGATGGCATCCCTTCCCTCCAGCGTATCAACCGAGTCACACAGCTCAGTGTCATCGGCAAATTTGCTGAGGGTGCACTCAATCCCACTGTCCAAACATGTTGAACAGGATCGGTCCCAACACCGACCCCTGAGGGACACCTCTCATTACTGGTCTCCGACTGGACATTGAGCCATTGACCACAACTTTTTGCATGCAGCCATCCAGCTATTTCTTTGTCCACCAAGTGGTCCATTCATCAAATTTATGTCTCTCCAGTTTAGAGACAAGGATATTGTGTGGGACAGTGTCTAACGCTTTACACAAGTACAGGTCAGTGGCTTTGCCCCGATCCATCAGTTCCGTAGCCCCATCATAGAAGGCCACCAAATTGGTAAGGCAGGATTTCCCCCTAGTGAAACCATGCTGGCTGTCACCAGCCACCTCATTGTTTTTCCTGTGCCTTAGCGTGCTTCCCAGGAGAATCTGCTCCAAGATCCTGCCAGGCACAGAGGTGAGACTCATTGGTCTGTAGTTCCTTGGGTCTTCCATTTTCCCCTTCTTGAAAATGGGGGTTATATTTCCCTTTTTCC
>NW_009929618.1:17535-22380 GCF_000696875.1 Nestor notabilis | reverse complement strand
AGGAACTTTACCTGATTGCCATGATTTTTCATGCATTGCTTTGTTCATTTTAATTTAAATGCTTCAGTTATCTCCATTTGTGCAAAAGAAAACATCTTCAGCTACTTGGACCAGCTTCTGTTCACAACTTATGCTGCTGACCTATGTCTGGACACAAGTGTTCTAACATTTCAGGCACCAATAAAAAAAACAAGACACCCAGCCTTCAAATAGCTTGAACAAAACAGATTAAAATGGCATTCTCTGCATGAGATTGGCAGCAAGATCTTTTAACATCACTATTTCCATCTTTCTGTCTCTCCACAATATCTATCTGAAGCCATGTATTTAAAAACTCTTATTTACTTTGTAACACATATGAAATATATATGTATGAAAATTAGCCAGCATACAGCAAAACAGCAAATCTCTTTTTTTGGTATAATAATTGTATTAAAAGGCAAGGTGATTTACTGGAAATGACATGCAGGTATTTTTTTAAGAAAAAGTCCTTTTTACTCTTCTTTGTATTCTTAATTACTTTTGTGGCATATCAGTGAAAAGAAGAAAGGTCAATAGGAGTTTGCTATATTTTTTTAGCTCTCAGTTAATGTCTTTGTCTTTCATTTAGAATTAGTTTGCTATGGTGGTGTGTATGTGTGCCTGGAATGAACAGTAACCAGATGACACCTTGCCTATCCTGTCCCTCTTTTCCCCAGACTTTTTTCTTATGCTGCTGTGATGGTTTTATCTTCAGTCTACCTCTTAAGTCCCTGTACCTGCAATGGCCTCTGACTCTGGGCATATCTGCTGATTTTGGGACATCTATCTTAGCCAAGCTATACTGGAACTGTCTTCATGATCCATGTTGACTTCTATGCCTTCTAAGGAAGGATGTCTCTGCATGGGATAGTCTTCTGAGTTGCAGATCAGGGTGAACTGAGACATGGATCTACAAGAGGAAAAGGGTAATTTACTGCTATCAGTGTAAAAACAAAACAAACAAACAAACAAACAAAGACTAGCAATTAGAGCCTCAAATCTTGCATAGTTGACTTTAAAATAAGCTCATTTGCTTTTTAGGGTTTATTTGAATTTTTTTTTTCCTGTCTGATCAGTGCTCAAGATTGGTTACAGAATTAAACTATGTCCTTGACAATGTTCTGGCTCTAGTCTTCTATCTTGATATTGGCTTTGATTCAACATCAAAGGGTCTGATAACATTTAAGTTTTCAGATGGTCTTCTAGATCCTTTATCACAAGTAGAAATCATCTTCCAAGAAGATGTCTTTTCTGAATACTAAAAACCTTTTAGTGGGGAAAAAAAATCCCAAAGCTTTCAAAAATGAAGTTAAAAATTTGCGTGAACTATTCTTTTAAGAATACTTAGGAATGAGAGAGTAGGATACATATTTACTTTTTGTTGTATTCATGTTCACATGCTCAGCTCTCCTCTTCAGCATGTCCACAAAAGCCAGACACTTTCATGACCTCATTTTGGACATAAATATCTCTTGTTCTGTTGCTTTATAGCTGAGAAGTGTGAAAAATGGATTAAAAGACATGGATGAGAATTGGTCTGTGTCTAGAAGCAGCAGTCTGTCAGAGAAGGAAAAAAGAAGCGGATAATTAACAAGTAATGAAGAAAGAGATAGTAATCAGCAAGTTGGTTTTATCCCTTTGAATCTTGCTTTGATACATGTATCTTGCATGTGATGCTGTATTGATTTTCCATTCTCAGCAAGCAAACAGCAATGCAACACACTTTCCTAAGTGAAAGTGACACTTTCCTGTGACACCCTGGGCCTTAGAAATTCTGGGAAGGTAAGTTCTCCATCTTGTCAGTGATGGAACCAGCCAAAATTTCTTTGCTATATCAAGTGATAAGAGCATTTTCTTACTGAAAAACAAACTCTTAGCAATCAGCCCTTGAAAGAAGTTGTCTGGCAAGGACTGAACTAGACAACTTTATTTCTACAATGAACACTGATGTTTTATACTAGCTATCCTACCATTCTGTTAGGAAAATCTGAGAGAAGAGTCTTCAAACAAGTGTTGTCATTCATTTTATAGAACTTAAAATAATTACTTGTCTTGCCTGTATTTTGAAAATGCCATTACTTGGCTTTAATTGCCTTTTTTGTTCTTCATGCTCTTAATGATAATTTAAGTAAAAAAAAGTCAGTCTTACAGTTAATTCAATTTCCAAGGTCCAGTAATTATGAGATATCTGGGCATGGTCCCCAGATTCGTGCCTGTTCTATGTAGAATTACTCAATGGTGCTAGGAAGAAGACGAACTGGGCCTCAATCTACTTAGATATCAGTGTACCAAGTACTATGCCTATATAGACATGCACGTGTTTTCCCATGCTGTGGTCCACAGTTAAACCACAAGAGCCTCGGGGCTGGAGCCAATATGCCAACTCATGCTGAGATCACACAGATCAAACATGCTCTTAGAAGTTGGACATAATTGTTATTGTGAGAGTTTCCCAATGGAATATTAACAGAGTTAATAGATTATTATGAGAGTCAATGAAACCCTTCACACTAAGCTTCTCAAATGCACTTATCCTGATGGAGTTCCCCTGAAGTATACATGTCTTTGACTGTTTCTACCTAAATTTTCTCATTACACTATTTAATTTTTCAGTACTGCGTTTTGTTTATTTTTACTTCTTATTTTATTTCAAATTTATTTTTCCTCTCTTCCACAACCTGGAGTTGTTGAAGGAGAAGGAAGTTCACAGAAAATGGGACAAAGCAAGACAGATTAAAAAAAGTAAATAGATACTTAACAGAACGTCTAGCAGTCAATACTGAATCTGTAATAAGTATAGTATTCAAGTCATTAAGGATTATTGCATCATTACACGTAATTTTATCATGTGAACATATAATCATTTGATCCAACTCTCAATGATGAAAATTTAAATTCTTCCCTTAACTTACCCAAGAATTGGAATTGGCCCATGGATAAAATTGTGATTAAGACTATCCTGATGTATCTCTTGCACAGTCAGTAGTTTCCTGTACCCTTACATATATTATAATGTGCATATTCAGTGAAAAATTATATTTTTTCTGTTTGTAAAATGAGAGAGTGAATATCTTCTCATCTCATGTGGTACCAGCAATTTAGGACTACTTCCGTATTTTATATTTTGAGAACCACGTATTCTAGTAAAGTAAATAAAATTGCTGTGAGTAGCCATGTCAATGAGGTCCTTAAACTGCTGTCATCAGCTCTCTATTGATGACATATGTAGTTGTATATACATAAAATGTGTCTTTCTATAAATAACATGATGTACACAGACAATACAAAGTAGTTAAAAAAATCCAACACCATATGTTGGCTTCTCAGTGGTTTTACAATGTATGATTGTGCATTTTTTTTACATAAATTCAGTTTCTTTCTGTGAACTAACAACAGTAAGTTGTAGTAATTTTTATATGCTGTTGAAAACCAAACATTAATCTGGTTACTGTAACTGTGAATGCTATTTTCAGCAAGAATGCCTATTAACCAAGCTGCATTAGTTAATATCACATAGATCACAAAGATGCTGTTGCTTCCATTCCTATTAGCTATATATAAAGGATGTATGAGTTACTCATTATTTAAAGGAATGAGCAATGCTGACCAAGCATGTGCAGTCTTGCTTCATTTTATGCACAGTTAATAAAACACACAGTTCTTAAAAGTTGCTAGCTAGTCAAGTGGGGAGAATCCAACTTCATTCTTATTGAGACAAGTACAAGTAACTGTTCTTTTGATTTGCTGTGAATGCACCAGTCTATGTTCCATTCAGGACTTGCAATAGGGGAAAACAAAAAAATAAAAACAATTTCTAAATTTTACTCTTAGATTTATTTTTTTATTATTTTTCCTTGGCAAAATTACACTGAAATTATTTTTTAAGGTTTTTTTTAAATTACAGACTTATAAAATTCTTCCACCTTCAAGACTCTGAAATATACATTACTTTTGCTTTGTCTATAGAACATTTATATGTAAATGACTAGACTGCAGCTAATATAATGTATTCATTTACTTTATAGCAGTCAAAGGTCCACCTACATATACGTATAGTGGTTTGGAGCACTACAGTAGTAAATTAAAATCTTCATAAGACAGGAAGAGAAAAGAACAGTTCTTTAATATCCACACAGCTTATTTGAGAATGTCTCTGGAAAAATCCTTTCTGTGTGTCCAGGTCATTGTCCATGTCTCAGTTCCTTCAGCATTAAAATTCAGACAAATAGCTGCTGTGTTACACTCAGCTGCAAGTTAAAAATCCCAGTTCCTCATTTTCATCTCTACTACTGTAATAAAATTTTCTTCAATGCCTAAATATCTGTCCAGAGCTTGTAAAATATTTCCCTCTGAGTTAATGAGATGTAAGTTACATGTAATACAGCTGAACTGAAACCCCATGCCCTCCTCAAGACAACAGCCAGCAGTAATCAGATCCGGTAGCAGCAGTGGTCTTCCAGTTGTGATTGACATGCCTCTTACCACATCCTCTAAAGTTTCTAGGTTATAAAATTACTTGGGGTTTGAGGGTTCAGTTATGAAATTAAAGCAACAGTCTTCTTTTGTGCTTATTTTAGTTGGAAATGCTAACCAGCTAATGAAGGCTAAGGCTGTTAACATCTTCAGGATTAATAGGGTCAAACAGTTTATGTATACATAAATATATATGCAAGTATAGATATCTAAAGTTCAAAAGCCATCTAAAGATCATTGTTGTACCAATGGAGAGGACATGCTCAGTAAGACCAAGTAAGTGTTCTTAGCTCTAATTTATTAAGGACAAGAGAGAACAACCAATTATAATTTTCTCAAATAATTTTTATT
>NW_009929618.1:1619-17504 GCF_000696875.1 Nestor notabilis | reverse complement strand
AAGAGTAGAAGGTCTCTAAGGACAGAAAGGAGAATATACCGAGATCTTACTGGAAATTAAATATGTTGGAAACTAAGAATAACTACAGTAAAAAAATCTGGTCTAACTCTTTAATGAAGAGGAAATTTTCACCTGTGAAAAACTATGTCAAACAATACCAAATTGGAAATGAGCTGATTTGTTCCATTACAGTCAATAAACATAACAGCTAAAGGTTTCCACAGAGCCATTAACTCATCAAATGCACAAACTAGTCATCGAATTACACAGTAGTCCATTTAACAGTTGCAAACACTTCAGATCCACAATACTGGTAAACTACTATTGCTATGGAAACCTTAATTTGCATTTTCCATTTATTTTTATTTTAGATTTGGAACATAAATAGCATCCAATAGCATATGAAGTGAATGAAAAAGCAATTCTACCTAAAAGGTAGAAAGATAGCCATAATGGGACTCCAGAATCAGCGAAGAACGCAAGTTCCTGAGTTTAGATTATCACAGATTTTCCCCACCATTTTGTTCAGGAGTAATTTTGAGGATTTTTCATATTTCTACAGGATTTCAGATAAATTACAGGTAATGCACAATAGTTCTACCAAATGTTCACACGAGGTAGGTGTTTTCACTGCAAGATCCTCAAAGGAATCTTGCTGTGCAGGTGGATAAGTCGCAGAGTTAGAGACTGATGCTCCCAAGAATTTATTTATTTTCTTTGGAGGGGGAAAGAGGGGCAGTGCTGTAGTGCACAGGTTACACTGGAAGTTCAGTGCTTCCAAGTGCAGATTTACCTGTCATGAAAAGAAGCACTGCATACACAGTACCACACATGGAACTAAAGCTGTATGCATTCTAGAATTATTGCATGAGATTTTATAAAGCATTCAGCACTATCTCCATGTGGGAATTCTCACAGGAAACATTCTAGCCTTAGCCTGTGCCAAGCACTGTTGCACACATGCAAACCAAAATCTATCAAATTATGCCAGTGTAGGGACAAACCCCAGCATCTCTTCATGCTTCCTATTTCATTAATTAGGACACATCCCTAATGCCCTCTAAAATCCAAACATAACATGAGAGGTAAACCCTAATCACACAGTTTGCTATAGCACAGTATCTTGCCACACTGACAGACTAAGCCCAAAGCAAAACAAGAAAAAAAATAAAAATCGTGTGTGTCTGGTCCATGTTCCCAGCACTTTTGGTTTTGTCCTGAGGATAGGCAAAGATAGCTTTGGTGTCTCTGGCTTCACCAGTGATACCTTTTGATTCACGGTCAACTGGTTTGATAAGAAAAAGCTTATTTGTTCAGTTAAATCAGAGATACCACAACTGTGAAATTCTAGTTTTATTGTGACATTTCGTTTTCCAGCCAAAACCAAGAAATCTACAACTTGTGAAAGATAAATTAAAACATTTTCCAAATCTTTGGTATTTTCGCTTTCTTTATTCTCACTGAAATTCACAGCCCAGTAAGAATCCAGTTCCATCTAACTGCCTGCTACTTCTTCTAATCATTTCACAAGTTTCCTTAACCTGGGATATCATAAATAGGAAATGCCTTGCCACTCTCAACTAACTAAATGTGTTATTGTATCTAGAGGCAATGATGTTAGCGGATAATACATCAGAGCAGATGGCAGTTGGTGTTCAATGCAAACCACAGGTCAATGTGGTATACTGTTAGTAGCCATAATAAATCATTAAGAGGAACTACCTACGACACTTCCAGGATGTGTGTTAGCCCTACATGGAATTTTTATATCACAATCCATAAATATCTTGTTAATTACATGCAAAGTGTCAAAGTCATGTGCAATAAGATATAGCTGTTTGGGTTTTAACTAGAAATTACTGAAGGAACATAAAAGAAAAGCATGTCTGTTTTTTGTGATTTTAACCTTTCAGGCTGAAGTGCTTGACTTAGTCAATTCATTTTAACTATTAGAATGAGTTCTTAGCGTATGAAATATACAGTCCATGTCTTAATTTCTGCATGAAAACTGATTAAATGCAAATTGATAAGTAAATTGCCAGTGATTCTTACAAGAATCTTGCGTATAAATTCTTCCAAAGCTGCCGTCCCATTTCTGTTGGAATTAAAAGGGTCTTTCAATACCAGGAAAAGGCTAATATTGTAGGACACAATGTTATTATAAATTAAAGTTTCGTTTAAGCAATAGCAAACACTCAGTAGGTACATAGATTCTAAACAGCTCAACTTTATCCCTAATGCAGTGCATAATAGCCACTCTTCTAAATTAAAGGGCTTTCCAGGCACATAACTTTGTGCTGTGTATTTAGCATCTGGTCTGTATGATCCAACATGAGTACTGTAATCCAGTCTGGGTGGACTACCTTTGCTCTGTGACGGAAATCCTGAATCTGTCTGGCCCACAACCCACTTTGATAGATTTTGGCTTGAGTTTAATATTGACTAAATATTTTTTATAACTAATTTTAATGGATATAGATGTTTCATCACTTTGGATTTGTTAAAAAAATTTTGGCACACATTAAATAATAGTTATTACAGACATTTCTACTTCAGTTATATTCTGAGAAGCAGCCTCTGCTCACAGGGCAAGTAATCCACTCCCAGTCATCCTGGTGGTCATCCTCTAGGTTTGCCCTGTCTGACTATGCCTTTCTTGCTCTGGGTGAGGAACTGTATGCAGTAGCCCATATGTGGTCTGAAAAATGGAAGCAAAGCAGAATATTCAGTCTCCTGGTTACAGTCATTCCAATACACTGTTAGCCTTCATTGCTGCCACTTCTGTTTAGACACTTATCACCCCCAGAGCTCCAGGATTTTCCCAGAGTCCAAAGGAAGGAATGTCCTTCTGTCAAAGGATGATCCTCTAATTCCCCAAATATCATTCTTTTTCTTCTTCTGACAGACATGTGCAACAGTTATCTTTTCCATTCATCAGGCACCTTCCCCAGCCTCCACAACCTTTCTATAACCATTGAGTAAAAACATCCCAGATGCTGCAGAGCAACAAAACTCCCATGAAAGCATATCTGGTTGGCAGATGGGTGGCTCCATCTCCTGAAGGAGGGAAACTCCGACCTCTATCACCCACCAATTCCTTCTGGAGCTCATGCTTGCAGAGTACTTTGAAAATCAGGATGTTAAAATTTCTAATTTTTTTTTAAAGCCTTGAGCTATGAGCTACAGCTGTTACTTTAAAAATTAAATTACAAAACCTAAATTGACCGTGAGAAAATGAGTTGGATCGAAAATAAGAGCCCTTTGCAAATTCAAATCTGTATGTGCAAGCCTCTCCTACTGCTTGAGTAAAATAGTTAGCAACTACTTCACAGAAATTACTATTACAATTTTGCTTGTAAAGTTTTAAATAATTCTCACTTCATTGATTTCACAGTAAAAAAAAGATGGAAAAATCTCATTTTCCTGCTGTTTGCCAATGCCTATGTGCTGTGACTAATGTTTCTCCATGTGTTTCATTTTCAAGTCATGTTGAGTCCACAGTGACTAGCTATTCAGACTTCTCTCCTATCAGATTATTGTTACCTACAGCTTTTACAAAAAACCTGTCAGGCTCATAACTTCAATGTACCACAGATTTTTATTTTATATTCTCCATAATTGTTGTTGAATGGCTTGTCTTCAATGATCTGTAGAATAGCTTGAATTCTCTTTTGCATCACATTATATCTGATACAAACACTTTATCTGCACAGTTTGTTCAGTAAGATCTATGAGACTATTCATATTATTAAAGGAACTTATCCACAGATCCTGATAAAGAATAAAAAACACCTATTTAATTGCATGCATTGTACTAAGTCACAGTCTACAAATGCATAATCTAATATAAATGGTGCCTAATAATTACCCAGGTTTATTTAATTTTTTCCCTCTTTTTCCCTAATTCTTTTTTTTACAGCTATCCATGATTATAAAATCTCTTAAAAGATACATTTCTGGTTTCCCCACTCAAAGAATATATATTCAGTCACACTATCTAAACATTTGTAAACTTCTAGGATTATTCTTTATTTAAATTGTATGGTTTTCAAAATACAAATTTTCTCCACTATGCATACATAGGGCCTCACAAATGACTGCCGTAAAAAATAGTCTTTTTTTTTTTCTTCTGCAAAAACAAATCTTTTTTAAAGTGAATTCATCCCACATATAAGGACAGGATGCATTTTGTCTTCTTTTTTTTTTTTTACATTTATTGCTCCCTCTCAAAAACAAATATCATGATACAAACATATTTAAACTGGAAGAGAATGTTCCTAAGAGAAATGATTATTCTTGTCTCCATAAGGAAGAAATTGCACTGGGAAACAATAAGAAAAAGAAGGAAAAACAAACAAACAAAAAATTATTTTTCCAACTTAAGATTGTTTCAACGACTGCTGGAATTTCCAGAAGTAGCCATAGTTGTATAGTTCACAGTATAATACATAACTAGAGCTTATATAGTCTAGTTTCTTATTATTTTTCTTCATTTCATATTCAATTTAATGCTTTTCAGATCGAGAATATAGTTCTAAGACTGTTTCATTTGTACAGATATCATCTCCCAAAACATAAGAGAAATTTTCAGAAATGAAATGTGTATTGGGTTAAACATTACCTAAAAGATTGTATGACCCATTAAACAGTTTATTAGCTAAATAGGTAAATATGACCAGCTAAGAAATGCATTTCCAATTTTAAAACTTTCTCATTTGCTTTCATAACTGTCACATCTACTGCTAATTATTTGTCACATTCACAAGTTTATCCAGATATTTATATGGACTCTAAACTGACTATGCACACCATAAACAGTGTGCTTCTTAAGCACTTTCCTGGAAACCATTATTACTTTTTTTGCATCTCCTTATTATTCTGAACCCATACATTTGGCCAAAATTTGCCTTTAGCTTAATTTTATTCAGATCATAAGCACAGATTTGAAAAGGATAATAATGTAAAAACTTCAGCTCTTCCAGAACTGTATGGAATAAGGCTGAGCCTTGCCTTCAGTGATTTTAGTCTTTTGTGACTCAGAGACAAAGGACTTGCACAATGACTACAGCTAGTGACTGATCGAAGTCCCAAACACAAAGTGTTCTCACAGACGTAAATATGTTCTGTATTCCCACTTGCTCTAAGCATAATAAGCACAATAGGACTACTCATACAGTTTCTTAGGGTTCTCTCATTGTGTTAAACCTAACACCATATTCCCTTTTTTTACAGGACTACTTTTCCTGCTCATTATTGTAACTTTCAAATTGAAATATGGAGCTTTTGGGTTTAAGGCTTTTTTTTTAATATACAATTTCCCCAGCCTCTAAATTCTGTTGAACTATGTCAATGGGCTTTGGATCACATCTTTTGCTCCCAGTCCCAATTAAATTTGGTATCATACACAGTACATTGTTTTCCTAAAATATCCCTGTCCAATCAGTAAAGTGAGATGTCAGAAAAAAAGTACATTTTTAACTGAAGAGGTTTTGTTCTTTAGTCCATGAGATGGGCTTAAACAAATAAATAGAAAGAAGAACTTGTGCTGAAGAGCCTTTTCAATTTGCTTCAGTCTAGCTAAAGTGGCAGATGGCAGCTATCTCTGTTCTTCTCCCAGTCCTGCTCTCTGTATGGCTTCTCTCTGCTGTTCAAAGGAACTCCACGCTCTATACAAATTATTTCAGAAAAAGGAATATTAAGGTGCTAGCTGAAAGAAGTGCTTTCATGAAAAGCAGGAAGCTGCTTTGAGGAGAAAAAAAACAAGCTCGTTGTTGACGAAACAGGACAGGGCAAGGGGCAGAGCAGCACAGGAACAAAATGCACCAGAATTTTAGCATCACCCTAAAGCACATACTAGTATTTCTGGCTAAGACCTAAACTAAAATAATACAAAATAAAAAACTGATGCGGTCTTTTACCACATTAGGTGCAATTGCTCACCTCACAAGATGTTTTGACAAAAATAAAATCCAGTTTCTTCATTTCTCAGTATCAATTGTATATTAATCATTTGTGAATGTTCATTTGATAATAAAACTCAGTTCCACGTGCTTCTTTGGTTCTCTTTAATTAGCATCATAATGCCAAATTCATGGAATTTCTTTCAAAGCTGATGTAAAATTCTGCTATGAGTATTTAGTGGCTTAAAATACTATCTCCTCAGAATTTCTTTAAGTAAAAGCAAATACTTTTGTAACTCTAATTTATTTCAAGTATTACAGGGCTTTTTACATAGACAGTTATATAATTTTCCAATACACTACATTATTTTTTCTACCTGTTTTTGTCCACTACAAAACAATTAAAGACTGCATTTCCTATTGTTGCTTCACTTACTAACAGTTTGGTTCTGGCATATTTAAGGTTTTGAACATCATCCAGATTCAGCTTTGCTGGGTGCTGTACATATGCAATAAAAAGACATCCTGAACTACCATGCTTACCCTAAACACAGGAAGAAGCCAAGAGGATAAAAGGAAATTATTATTTTAAAGTTACAAAATAATATGGATAATTGCAAATTATACAATATGATTTTGTTTTGTTTTGAATTTTTCTAATTTTGAAACAATACTTCTTTAAAGGGGACTTTTTTTCCTTCCGTGTTCACTTTCACTATCCCATTAGAAAGCTGTGAAACAAGTTTAATAAAAATTAAATTAGAGAACAAAACACTTACTTATTCTTTCTCTTTTTCTTCACTGAAAAAGAAAAACATACAACTCAAAGAAAACTGAAAGACAGGATAAGGATGAGAAGTGGAAGGTAAAAGTGGAATTTGAAAGGAATGTTTTCCATTTCCAGAAGTTAGAAAAAGGAAAAGCATGGAAAGAACATTTAAAATCTTCAATTTGTCTCTAGTTACTTTTTTCCTACAAATGTAGCATCTGACCTAAAACAAAAAAGAATAACCATGAAACAGAAAGAATCAACAGGAAGACAAAGAAGCCCTGAAATTAAAAAAGGAAAAATAAGTACATTTCTCTGTTTCAAAAACGTTTTTATTTTACCATTTAGAGCAAAAAACTATTTAAGATAAAAGTACTGACTGGAATATTTTAATGTGTTTTACCTTTCTTATTAAGTTTATACAGCTACACTCATCCAAATCTATTTGTCTTTGCAGCTGATCAGGACACACATACCTGAAGGAACAAACAGAACTGCTTTACTCATACTTTTTTTTTTTTTAATAAGTTGTTTAAGGAAAACAGGCATATCTTATCAGTATTTGAATCCACAGCTTTATCCATAAAAAAAAATTCATCCTTTTTTTAACCCAAGCAAGTAGCCAAACCTAAGATTTTATAAGTTGGAAGGTTTTTTCTATTAGGTAAACATAATATTTTTCTGATACAGTATTCTTTATTTCTCAATTATCTAAATAATACCTTTTTTCTCTAAATATCAAGAAATTAAAACAAACACTGCTGCTTGGAATCTCAAATGTCGTTTTTGCTAGAGCTCTAGTTTCTCATAGCTAAGCAGTGGGTTGCAATGTAAGTAAGAACTGATGTGTCCATCCTTGGGTCTTCCTTGAAGTCTTCAATATGTAGGTAGTTTTTCTAGTTTGTCATACATATAGGTGGAACAAATATTGATACAGTTCCCCATTTGAATTTCTATCTCAAGGAAAACCCTTCCAACAACAGAATTTACTTCCACCTCTGGCAGCTATTCTGTGTTTTGAAAGCTGACTCCTATTTTTTCAGTTACCACAAACCAAAGTATTAACTGTTCACATTTATCTGGAATATATGGCAAAAGCTTCAGAAACATTTCTATTGACCATGGGGGCAAACATTCAGTTTCCCATATTTCAGTGTACGGTTTCACAGCATGGCCTGAACTGTACATCTTTCTCTAGGAGAAACTTTTGCTTTTCACTTTCATTTGCACTGTGTTGCATTCCTACAGCTTACTTAGAACAAATTCTGGTGTTAATTTGATCACAAGATAAACTGATTCACCTCATAAAAAATGGCAAAAAAACCTCAAGTTTGCACAAAATAAGAAATAACAGAAGCCGCAAGGCATGGATTGGCCAGGTTGAAGAATTGAATCTGCTGCAATCACACAAAATGCTGAAACATAAGGCACAAGGCAAGAGTAAATAATGCAGGTGACAGCAAGGGCAAGTAGAAACAGGAACTAAACAAAAGACAAATGAAATGAGCTGTTAAAAACGGAAAGGTTTTTTTTTTATCCATGCCTCTTTTTGTTGTTTTGGTTGTTTTCTGTTGGATTTTTTTTTCTTCCTGCTACCTCTAGCCAGTAACAGGCACAAATGAAAAGAGAAATTAATACAAACTAAACAGAGCAGGCATTGCCAGCTAATATCTAGCTTTGAAGTCTGTTGCTTCTACACCAGATTTAAAAAGGGCCTGTATGTTCTTTTTCCAACTATACAGGCTATTTTAAGAAAAGATATTACCTCTACCTATGAGCCATGTCTTTTCTCAGTACAATTGACTGCTTGGTTTGGTGGCTATGACAGGACTCCTAAGGCTGCCTGTAATATGCTAATGCATGGACAAGATATTAAAATCGTTAATTTTTGTTGATGCTGTCAGAGTTTCAGCTGAAGGCATTCATAAAGAAACTGCCAGCTATGTCCCCTTTGTCAGACACAAAGCCTAAGAGTCAGATTTTTTAGGATTAGGGACTGTGACAGTTCACAGAGGCTAACCAGTAGTGTTTAGGACTCCTATGAAATTATGCATGTTGCATTGCCAGTGTGTTAGAGAACTCCAGGCTATTGTTGATCATTAAAGCTTCTATAAAAAAACTTCAATCCTCTCTGAAGTTCAGGAGAAGACATCTGGGGGTGACTAAGAAAAAACAGGTGTAAAAAGGTTGAAGATGCAACTGAGGTATGGGGTAGACAGATGGGAAACTACAATAAAAAAAGGTGTGTCCAACAATAGCAGAAGTCTTGGTTAGCTGACAAAACCTGTCAGTTGAGCTCCCCACAGGGAAATTGTTGATGCTTTTCTATGGGAGTATGTATGAAAAACTAGGTCTTGGTGTCAGGTAAAAGAAACTGAGGGCTCTGCTCTCATTGACAGGGACATAAGCTTCACTGGAGGAGAAAAGTAACAATCTCAAGTCACTCCTAAATCTAACTATTTTAATCATTTATTCAACTTATTATGTTGCCAAATTCATTTGATATGTATTCTGTTCAGTAAAGTCATGGAGAAGAGAATGTCAGTGATGAATCCCATTGCTCTCCTGCTATGGCATAAGGCCAAAACAGTTCCAAGTTCCTGACTATGGGAATGCCAAAGGTCATTCTTGAAAATTCATGTTTCAGAAATATTTCATAAATGGATTCTCCAAGTATCACATTGACAACAAGGAGAATAGAAGGAAGCCTCAAGGTTGTTGACCTGGGACAACAACCAAATAAAAAAGTCTTCTATGACCCAGGGGGAGTGAAAAACAAAATGTTGCCAGATTTTGCCAGATGTTCATTTTTGTGAATGCTCATTTGATAAAAATGTGCTTCTGTAGTTGTCTTTAAATAGCATTATAAAGCTAAATTCATGGTATTTTTTTCAAAGCAAGTGTAAGATTCTGATATGAATATGTAGTGGCTCAAAATACTAACTTTCACCAGATTTTGCCAGTATGTTGCTGCATGGGTTTTCCACATGTGTAAAAAACTTTGTTCTGTTTGATTGGGTCAGTTCTTTCCACACTATTTCAAAAATCCAAACTCATCACTACGGTCTCAGAACTGCATTATTAGCTTAGTTGAGCTGGGGCTGGTGTTAACAGAAATTGAACTCCTCAAACTTATGAGATAGCATTTTGGGTGACAGTTATATCGTCTTTCTGTTTGCCAAAGCAGCATTGCGTGCTGTTATACGACTACTACATATTTGCCAAACCTACTTTTAAAAATACAAAGTATTTGAGCTTTCACCGCTTCCCACTGTTCCACAGTCTCACACATTTAGCTGCCAAGAAGTAACAAACTAATTCTGAGTATTTTCAGTTTCAAGCTGAATCTTTTATACAGTTCTTCCTACATTCATAGTCAAGCCTACATTAGCTACTTTTTATCCTGAAAATTTGTTTCAGATTTTCACTATACTCACATTGCAAGTCTTAAATAATACATGAGCAACCCAAATCAGGGACCAACTGGAAGTACTACAGCTGGAACTGCTGACTGTTTCTAAATATTGTATAATCTTGGGAGAATGAGAGGAAACACATTTTCTTTCAAAGGCCTCTGCAGAGGGAGACTTCTTAGAATATGTCAGATTACATCTCTGACATCCCTCTGGGTGAGCCTCAGCATGGTTTAACTTCCTCCCAAAGCAGTATGTAGTTTGATGTAGATGTTTACTTTTTTAATCAAACCGTGTGAAGTTTTTTCCATAAATTTCACTCTAGTTTTTTTTCAGTGTATTATATTTAATATATGTTGAGAGTTCCTTGGAAGTGAAGTCCAGTCTACTTGAATGAATTGCTATTTGATATTTTCTTTCTCTCAATCTAAAAATAATAACCAAAATTCTATACATATAGTCAACATGTTCATCCATAAATCATCCTTTCAGTCATCCTTTAGACAGATTATTTTTCTTTGTTTTTGATCTATTTTAAATAACTTTGTTCATTCATTCTGTGCTTAGCTATTTCATCTTTTACAACTTGGCATCACCATTACTGCCTACTCATAATCTGCTATTATTTCTTAAAACTTCACTGGTTTAATGGAATTTATTTTATTTTAGTACACATATTTTAAAAGCAAACAAATTATTCTGTCATATGATCCTTTCAGCAAGTCAGAAAAAGATTACCATAAAGGGGTTGGTTTGTGCCATCTAATTTCTGTTTCGCCTTAACAGTTCACAGTTATTAAAATCTGAAAAGATAATAAAAATAGAAGGCTACATGAAACACAACACTGATTAAGTGCTGTGTCACTGCCAGCTTTTTGAAGCCTTATTAGCACTGATAGCAGCTAATATCTACAAATGGAATGCATTCCAGTTGATCAGACCCCAAGTTTTGGTTCACTGAAGTCTAGAAATAAGCGTCTGCCATGAAGTTCAGTTTTGGAATATCCAGGAAGAGCCAATCCAGAATCAGAAAATGCAAGGAGGTCCATCAGCCAATCAGCAGCTGACTTTGCTCATTGTCAGTTCAATGAAGTCAATAAGTGAGGTTTTTGGTTCCTTTCTTGAAAGGTTCACCATTAAACTGTCCCTTGCTTAAAAACAATTATACCTTTTCTGTGGGTATTGGGATATCTATTCTCATACTTTCATTCAGCAACATAAAGGGTTTTTTTAAAAAGTATTTTTAAATACTTGAAATACCAATATTACATTAACCCTTTCAAGGACTTCTATCTTGTTCTAAATACAGAGAAGATTGTCTTGTTACTTTTTTTGTGACTAAACTGAACTTTTACCTTCCCAAATCTGTGGGTTTGGACCTACATCTCATTATTAAATTTAACTGGAAGAAACCTAAAATATTCCTATAAAATAATCTGTCCTTGTACCCTTTGAACAATGATAATTTAAACTCTCGCCAGTAACTAATACTAAGGTTAACCACCTCCTCAGGAATTGCATTAAGCCTGAGGTTGATAGATATAACCAAAGCCAATTCGAGAAAAGCAATTTAAGAAGCAACAGATCATATGCATAGATGGGATTTCCCAATTGTATCACTTAGGGTATAGAGCTAGCATTATGAAAAAAATAAATTATACCATTTCATAGATGCTTTCAATAGGAACTGTCCTAAAATACACTAGAACTGACAAAAGTTTTGTTTCAATATATTTAATCAATGCTTTTTGACCTGGAGAGGGGAGAAAAGTAGAAAACCTTTCCAAATAAATCTGCTTTTAACCCAACTTAATTTATACCTTTAATTTTGGACAGTAATATGCCTAAACTACAGATAAGCCGAGAAAACATATTGATTCTGTTGCCTTCTTTGATTACTTTTTTCAATCAACTTCTTAACCCTTGCCTCACTCACTAACAAGTTATTATTCCACTTAAACCCCTAGCAGATCATCTGTAAGTAAAATTAACACCTAAAACTACATTGTTTAGATGTAACAGTAGAAAAAATATTTGCAGAATAAAACCCCATATTTTATTCTAGTTGTATAAGTAGATATACAGCAAAACGTATAGTTCTCATTGACTTTGAGCACTCCTGTTATGTAAGGGTGTGAAAGTAAATATGAACTGGGCATCTTCAAAACCAAAATACAGGCATAAATATCTATATCCTTATTTAAACAAATACAATTGCTTACAGAATCATAGACTCACAGAATAGTTAGGGTTGGAAAGGACCTTAAGATCATTTAGTTCCAACCCCCCTGCCATGCGCAGGCACACATTGCACTAAACCATGTCACCCAAGACTCTGTCCATCCTGGCCTTTAACACAGGGATGGAGCATTCACAGCTTCCTTGGGCAACCCATTCCAGTGCCTCACCACCCTCATTGTAAAGAACTTCTTCCTTACATATAAGGTAACAACAGAAGATCAGGGTCCCAATGTACATAGTATTTAAGAAGAAAACATACAGCATATCTCCATTCCCCAGAAGCAAAGATAAGAGCCCAATTCAGTTCTGTCAGGAACAGTGTTTGTTTGTTTATAAAATCACACATATAAGGCAAGGATGTCAAATATAACATTACACTACCTCCTAACAGAAAGACACACACATCTCTCCTTGCTTGCATGTTCCCAAAAACTTACAATGTAAGGCTTGCACACAATGTATGTCATGCTTGACCCCAGGCTTCACATCGGATATTACAGAGAGCATGGTTGAAACCCACTCCAAGCCATAGTTGAGATTTACCTTTGAAATAGACTAATGTTTTGTCAGCAACAGTTTGGGTTTGTTAGTTTTTTTAAAATCATTAACACACTCCAATTTACAATTATGATATTTAAAGAACATACCAAACCATGGGAAAATCATTACCATCAGCCATCTATGGGCAGAAGTAGATTATTCATAACTTCTTGAGTGACTGCTGTTTTGTTGGTGTTTCAGATAAGGTTACATTACTGTACCTGAATCAACCTTAAAATTCTGCTGTAGAGCTGTATTTTCCCTCTAGCTGAAGTAGACTGAAATACTGAGACTGCTTTATAAGTTATGTAATCACCTTTTAAGTATGCTAAAAACTTTACTATACCATTCTGTGAATTGTGGAGTTTGCTTTTTTACATCTTTCACTACTCTTACAGCAGGACAAGTCTTTGAATTTTTCAGTGACAGAATTTATTGAGACTGATTTGCAACTCAATTTCCCAGGTTTATGACAATTGGGGCTTCACTGAAATCAACAAGATCCAATTGCAATTCAAAATTGTTCTTTGCTGGTACAGTGCCATTCAGAATAGGGAGGTATAGGCAGTGAATTACCTGTTTGTAGTTATGCTCACCTATGAGGGGAAACAAGATGGGTATGTAATTGTGAACCTGAACTGAAAATGGTGTGTTTTACACACTTAATTGTAAATTGCACCTGCTCAGGAACAAATGCAATTCTGGTTAGTACAATGACAGCTTTGGGGAAAAAAGTGGGTTAGACCCAAGCCAGCTAAATCTACCCACGTATTAGAATCACTGTCCTAGCAGTTACAGCATATCTAGAACTCAAATCTCTCCTATTCTGAGTCTCTTGCATGGAGCCAGAGGCTTCCTTTTGTAAAAGCCATAATACACAGATTAACATTCAGTGTAATGACTAACCCAGAAATCTATCAAGTTAAATGCTGGTGTGTGGAGTGTGTAATTGGAAGGAAATCTCTATAAATACTTCATTTTATCACATTGAACCTTATTATGTTTCAGGTATAAAATGAAGGGGAAATAGAAAAAGAGTTAAGTACAAAAGAAAAGAGAGATGAAAATTATAATTAAACACTACAGAAGGGCAATGAATTACTAAATGTCTTTATAACAAGAAGACATTTTCATTTAAATGAGGGGTTTGTTTTGCAGACCAAATTATGTTTAGGGATATTTAGTAACCTTTGTGCCCAATGGCGTTGAAACTGGCACTAGTAATAGACAGTACTGCACTGTGCCATTGCAGCTGGGTATGAACCTGAGTGCTAGCTTTTTGAAAACCTAACAAAGCTTCTTTTGGACTCTTTACATTTCAATTTAACTGAATTGAAGTACTGATACATTCCAGTTTATCTGCTATCCTTTCTGCCAATGTGGGAGCCTTAGCAATAATGGTTACCGCATTTTCCCTGGGTAGTCGCTTAGAGAACTTTAACATTTTCACTAATTTTGGTCTTTAATAGCTACTATATCAACCAAATACATTAGAATTAAGTACTAAAAAAAAAAAAAAAAAAAAAGCGAAACTCTGCCTCTACTAAACATATACAGAAACAATAAAGAAAATTTATCCTCTCCCTTACCTATATCACAAAGAATTTAATACACACAATTAAAAAAATGTTCCTCTGATCATTTTTCCCAAAGTAGTAATAAAAAAAGTAACAAGATCTTTTTTAAATAAGCTATGGAAAAGATACACATTAAAGACAAGATTGCAGCACTGTTACTCAGGCTGAATAGTAATGTTCATTATAACTGGTTTCACTGTAGTCAAAGGGACTGCTTGCAAAAAAAACAGGTTTTATCCGAGGGAGAAACTATATCTAAGAAAGTAATAAGATTATGTGACTGGGAAAAAAAAACCCACAGATAAATATCATGGTGACATTTACTATTTTCTACAAATTGAATCATGAAAACCTCCTTCTATAGGCAACCAAAAACATTATGATGAAAACAGATAATTAGAGAAAAACATAAATGTCATATACTCATCAAAGACAACACACTTTGTTTTGTTTTGTTGCATTATATAAGGAGCACTGGGGAGGTTGGGGGTGGGGGGGCAAACCAAAACACAGACACATGCTCTTAGTATTTTCAGCACAGCACCCTCCACATGAAATCTCTTACAAGCCAACTTGTCTGCATTTTTAAAATGATGATGTCTAAGGCATTGCTCAAACACAAGTCCTCCTGGACTATTCTGTGTTTAGTACATTCCTGACAGTAAGATGCAATAACTAGAAACCTGATGCTGAGTACTGCTAACTCATTTCTTGCATGACAAAGAGCTGTACTTCCTGACTGCAGGTGTAAATGCACAGTTAGTTCCCTGAAGTAGCTGCATGGCTAATAGCCACTAGAGGTAGTTTAACCAAACCTGGCCCAGTAGATGCTTCTTACTTCCTCACTCAGAAGGAATTGAGTTAATCCTAGAAAGAGATCAGAAAACATTTTTTATTTTCTTTTAATAAGTTTTATAATTATTTTCACCTTTTAAAATTATCTGAAGTTTTCTAACACTTTGTGATTTGTTAGCACCTTCTTGTAACACCCTGGCATTGAGAAACTCAGTCCTTGCTGATATATGCTACAAACAGAAAAAGAAGGAACAGCCTAATAAATTCTAGTGACCCACACAAATCTATTGCATTTCTGTCAGGATATTTTGCACCATTTGTTCAGAACAACCTCATAACATTGACATTTTCACTCAGTTTCCTCTGGTTTCCTAATAACAGACTGAGAAGCCCCCCACTGCAATAAGCCCAAATGATAAACTTATAGATGCCCAAACATCTACTGACAGGGACAGAGGAGGTTGTTTCAAAGTTCAAATTTCTTTGACACCTTCAGTACCTCATACAGAGGATTTATTTGCTCTAACTCATGGCCTGGGAGTAGAATGGCACAAGGGTCTTCTTGTTGACTGTATACTGGAAACTCAGTGGGAAGAAATGCAGTATAGCAATCCTATAAACTTAGACGCTTTTCAAGAGAAGAGGCAAGC
>NW_009929618.1:1031-1588 GCF_000696875.1 Nestor notabilis | reverse complement strand
GAACCTTTTTAAGCACCATCATAATGTAATTAAAAACAAAACATAACAAAAACACCCTAGAGATTTCTAGGTGACTATTTGCCAAATCATCTTCCAAACAGCAATTTTGTTAGCACAATCCTATCTTTTACAAGTTTTTCTCAGAACATCATTCCTGCAGTCAGCAAGATAAACCAGAAAATTTTTCAGTTCTGAAATTATAAGACAAGAGTAGAATCTTTCCTGGATTTAAGTAAAAATCTCTTTCAGCAGTTTCTCCCTTTCTTGCTCAGAGTATTATAATTAGTGTCCCAACAAAGCTAACCTTATATCAAGTTTTTATGTATTTTTTTAATCATTAAACTATAGGGTTTTTTCCAGTCTCTTCATGAGTTGCCCTTCTCATTATTTCTGTATTTAAAGATCTCTACTGATATGCATGTTTTCCCAGGACCATGAACTTCTTTTCATGCAAACAGTGAAAACAATGTTCCCCAGCTTTCAGAAGTGCTGACAACTCTCTTTCATGGCACGATAATAATATATACTATGACAATTTTGAATTGTGTTTTAAAATT
>NW_009929618.1:0-1000 GCF_000696875.1 Nestor notabilis | reverse complement strand
TCCTGCTAGTGCTCTCAAACTGTAATAATATTTGTTTCCAATACAAAAGGCTTCCTGAAACAGTCACAAGAGTATATAAGTAACAGTCAAGTCCAAAACTGTTACCTTAACCTTTTAAAAGCATTGTCTTGCACTCACCTCTGCAATGGTTTTGCAGCATGGAAAAATGCAGTCGATTTCTGAAACAAGTCTACAAACTTCTTCATATCTAGTGTGTTTGAAAGTAGTCTTGTGCTGCCCACCTTAGAATTCTTTTTTTATTAATTACTTATGTAATGTGTATTAATGAAAAAGACCTTCTCATATATTCTTCCTTTCCCTGAAGCAGTTAACACTTTGAGATTTTTAACTCAAGGTTAGAAAACTATCTGTGATCAACAGTATAGTACTACACTGGGCTACATTTTTTTTTAATAACTGCAGCTTGTAAAAATAGTCAGAGAAACAAAAAGTGTAACTTGTTCCTCTTTTTAGGCTTGCTAAAGCTTTGACAATTTTGATTCTCAAGAGATCCCTGCCCTTAAACCAGAATTTAGTCATTCCATATATGAAACATAGAATCATAGAATAGTTAGTTTCTGCTTTCCTGGACTCATTAAAGGTAGGGAAATACTTCACCTTTTCAACAAAGGTGGCTTACTAAACAGTTAAGTTTAGGAGATAAGGAGGAAAGAGAAGGAAATGTGGAATGCAGTAAGATACACATCCCACTGAACCTTGAAGATCCCAAATGAGACTGCAATGTTTTGGTTTTGTTTCTTTTTTTATCTGCTCAAATTTTCTTTCAAATATGAATTTTCAGGCCATGCTCTATCTTTGTTCTTTCCACTTATGACCAATTGAATGATTTTATTTCATAGCTATTACTGACTAGCTCATTAATAAAGGCAGGATCTAAATCCTATAGGTTTTGCACTTGTCCAGTATTTTTTAAGCTTTCCAAGATGTTGCTACATATTTCTGTCATTATCATTCTGTCGTGGTTTAAGCCCAGCCGGCA
>NW_009929617.1:0-24063 GCF_000696875.1 Nestor notabilis | reverse complement strand
AATGGCTTTAAACTTAAACAGGGGAAGTTGAAGTTAGATGAAGAAGTTCTTTATTGTGAGGATGGTGAGGCCCGGGAGGTGAACCTGGAACAGATTGCCCACCTGGCAGTGTTCACAGCCAGGTTGGATGGAGTCTTGGGTTGACATGGTTTAGTTCAAGGTGTCCCTGCCCATGGCAAGGGGGTTGGAACTAGATGATCTTAAGATCCTTTCCAACCCAAACCATTCTATGATTGTATGACATCATGGATGAGAGACATAAGTATAAGCCTTAATAGGCCTGCATACTTTTTCCGCAGCAGGAGTTTTAGGTGTGTACAAGCAGGATGTAGCTTTCTCTGAACTGTTTGAAATACAACTCTAAATGGGTTTAAGAGTACTCTAAAAGTTTTGAACGATTATGCTGTGTGGCTTGTTTGTCAAGATCAGCTAGCAAATTGCTTTCGATGCTCCTAGGCTTCTTTTGTGCACAGACAGTTGTGCTAAGGAAAAACCCCCTAAAACCCCAAATCCCCAACAATCTACATTTATTAAAGCCATCTCTTTAAAAAGGAAATACAAGAATGATGTCTTAATAGCAGACTTTTATATATAGTTTTATATGGAAGAGCAAAATTTGCCTATCCCTAGAGGCATAACAAAATTTGATATGCCTAGGCTTTATCCTGCTGCTGCTTCTCTCTTTGGTATTTAATTACTCATGCTGTTTGCCATCTTCTGCTGTTTTTCATGTACAGTGAAATTAAATTTTTTTTCTTTTTTTTTTTTTTTACTATGAGAAACATGGAAAAAAAAGAAATTGTTGTGAAATCTTCTGTCATTTACAAGCCTGAACTTTGGACTTAACCAGATGAGCAAATGACTTGTGATAGACAAAAACAGATTCCAAGCATTTGCTTCTACCACAAACAAGGTCAAAAATCCATAGCTGGGATTCAGCTTTAAACTCAGAGGAAATGTGAGGACAGTTGTATACAACCATTTCAGCATCAACGGGAAGCTGCTTTGTGAGCTACTGACACATGTACAGCCTTGTAAGTACAACAGGTTTATGAATAAATTAGTTCAGTAATAAATAGGATCTTCTAACGTATTCTGAGATTTTTGGAGTAGTAGTAGTGATATATGTTACATAAATGAAGAATGAATGATGAGAAAGTGTTAGAAAAGTACTGGGAACGAAGCATTTAGCATCTTAATAACAAAAGAAGAAAAGGAAACAACCTTCATCTATTAAGCACAACATTTTTTAGGGGTTGCTAAAGAAATTGTGTATGAATGAGTACCAAAGGGAAGTCTTCTAATTCAAGTTACTGGTCATTTTGCATTGTGAATTCCCCAGTTAATGATCTTAATGGTTAATGGTGTCCATCCAGTTGGCAGCTCCTGTAACTTAGGAAACACGAATAAACCTGCCTTCGGTCGGGCTCTAGAACTGTTAACTCAGGATGAATATGTGTATAACCTCTAGTCTTGAGCAAAGTTTAATTACTTGATTTTCATTAGGTGGATGTCTGCATGTAGGTAGATACACAACTTTTTCCTTTGCTCCAAACATCACTATCTTCTGATACTTATCTCTATTAAATGTTGTCTACATCATAAGTAGACAGCTTTTTGAAGGTGCTACCACTACTTACAGTGTAACCATTGTTCCTGTAGGTACCTTAGTGTTACAGCAAACAGTCTTCTCCAAGAAGTCATGGAATAGTAGCCTTATTTAAGTTCAGTAACACACTGACATTCTTGGTATCTTCCTTCATAAGCTTAATTTATTTTTTTGGGGGGCCACTGCTACTTAAAAAGCACTATGCTAAATGGGTTCATTAGAGGATATTGTTACAGGATGTGTTCTGGATCACCTCTAATCTAGCAAAACCATGCTCAAGGTCTTGGAAGAGTGATTACTGGTGTAAATGATTTCTATTGTAAATCTAGAGAAATATTTTTTCAGTGTGAGATGCAGATCTGTTTTATTCCTTGTACCAATTTTTAGAAATCTCTGAGCTCTTTTCCTTAGAACAAAACATGCTAAACCAAAAGAGCCAGAGAACAATAGTGCTCCATAAGAGTGAAATTTCATCTGTCCAAATATTGTCTCCAAAGTGGCCAACCATAGATGTCTAAAGGACTGATATATGCGAGCAGGGCATGTCTGCTTCTGCCTGGGTTGCTCGTCCATGACTGGGACTGGCCTCCCCTGGGACCCCCACTCCCACTATCTCCTACCAAGGGCCCAAGGGATGTGATGTCTCAGCTCATGCCTGCCCCATGCTTGTAGTGCATGCCTGCCCCATGCTTGTAGTGCATGCAGGTAGAGCTGAAAAGTGGCAGCTCATGATGGTGCAGCAAGCCTGGAGCCCTTCAAGCATGGGTTGTTTTGGTCAAGCACGATCCCCCAGGGAAATGGAGTCAGGGGAAGAGCAGAGCTCACTCGTGCTACAAACTTGCAATGGCGAAGAGAGCCTGAGAGAGCCAGGGCGCAGGTAGTGCCTTGAGGTGCAAGAGCTGCAGGCAAGAACCTTGCCAAAGTGTCCCATAGTAGTCCTGACAGGGGGCTATGCTCAGTGCTACAGACAAGAAACAACCCCTGTGGGCCATTGTAGGGGCCCACTATGGGCATCTTGAAAGTGTCCTCTCTCTGGATGTGGGACAGGAGCAGCAGGTACCTGGCCAAAATGGCCTAAAGTAGCCCTGGCAAGGGGCTGTGCTCAGTGCTGCAGAGGAAGGCAAAAACCCCCAGGGACACTTGCTAGCCCACCTTGGGGGGAAATAAAACCTTCCCTCCCCCTATTGCAGAGCATGAGAGGCAATATTCATGACGCATGAGCAGCAGGCAGTAACCCAGCCAGAAGGGACCAGAGGAGCCCTGACAAGTGGTCATGCTCAGTGCTGCAAAGGAATGCAAAAAACCCCCAGGGACCAGAGCCAATCTGCCCAGGGGGAAAATTCCTTCCTGACCCCTGTGCTGGTGATCAGCTATTCCCTGAGCATGTGAGCAAGACCTGCTTCCTTATCCCACATGCTGGTTGTGCGTCCCAGAAGATGCTCAGAGCCATCTCGGGGGTTTCCCAGGGTAGCCAAATGCCCCCTGCCAGATCATCCTTGGGGGCAAGAATCCTTCCCACACCTACCAGGACACCAGTGTCTGCTCCGCAGCACCATGAGGTGATGCAGTGAGGAGGACCAAGGACTTGATGTGTCTGGGCACAAACCCTTTTCCAGGCATGCAAGGGGGAGATTTCATTAGCTGCAGGCTGGAGGAAAGTCAAAGTGTAACCGGAGCCATATGTTGGGATGGACAGTGCCAAGAGACCACCATAGAAGTAACACAGGCTTTGAAAAAGAAGGGAGCAGAGGTTACGCTGGTGTGGTAGAAAGGTTGGTCATTTTCAGACCTATAACTTTTGGATCTATGCCAAAACATAGCCAGGCCAACAATGACTCTTCCAAACTGTAAAAATAGCCCATTGCTGCTGTTGCCCTCACATCCCCTTTTCCCACTGAAACTGAGCTGTGCAGTTGGCTGTGTTTACACAAAATGCACTGTAGCCACTGGGTAAAACTTTCAGAGCTCATTGGTGACTTTAACCTTTCTGATAGTTATTTGCCTACCTCCGTCTGTGGGGAGGTGTTCAGATCTTATCTAAAAGCCTGTCAAGTCTCCATTTCCTTTAGGATTTAGTGTATGAGACCTGAAAGAGGAAGAGAGGTACTATTCTTGTCATTTTGTATGTTGGTGTCAAAATTGATATGTACATTCAGACTTATATAAATAAAGGCATTTCTACTGTAGACATTCACTTTGTTGTGGTGATGCAAGTGGTGAAAGAAAGGGGTTTGGTTCCCTCTGCATGAACTTTGAAGAGATGTAGACAGCACACAATTTCCTCATTATTTCTTTAAAATGCACCAAGAGACATTTCCTACTATAGTGTAGACAGTGAGGTCTTCCTCTTGGAAAGAAGTACTGAATTGGTTTGTGTCTTTTATCTTGCACTTCAGTAGCTTCTTTGGCCTTCACCCCTTGCTACCTTTCTTGAAAGTGATGGCACCCCTCTCAGCCTTTGTCTTGCTCTTTCTAGTCATCTTCTGTAGGCCCTCCATGCCACTAATCAACTGCTTAGCCTTTGTCTGCTTTCACCCCAAATAGAATTGATCTTTCTCGAGCCTCTTTTTTGAGGAAAAAGAAATGTCCATAGTGGTACAGGTGATTTCTCAACAGGGCTTTGCACAATGTTTACCTTTCCAGCAAAAATATCTTGCCTGACACACAAGCAGGCACCTGCCTGTATCATTTTGGTAGCGTATAGTCACCTGTGACCTACTCATGCCTCCAGAAACATTTGCCTATTCCCATATTTCTAGAGTGGAGCAGAAACCCATGGCACTCGACCTAATGTGTTACCTATTTCTACAGTGTAGTTCTTCTCACATATTTTCTTGCTGTAGGGGCTCTCTCTTCTGTCAGAGCTTCAACTAGTATGAAGCATGGGGATTGTAGAAATAGACCATGAGATACAGCTTTTTCTGGTTCACGGACTCTGGTCTGTGACTGCAGGTATTTGGTGAAGAGGAAGGTCGTTGCTGATCATGCTCATGTGGGTAAGGAGTTGGCTGGCCTGGCAACTGCCTCTCTTTTTGGGAGTCCTACACACGTATAAGATAGCTGCAAAGAAGGACTGAGGGTTTTGCTTTTTACACACCCACCTGAAACCATATGAGAATGTTGGTGTGATGAAATTACTGATGACATTATTCAGATACAAGGGAACTTCATTGTTTGGTGTTTTACTTGATAAAAGGAACTATGTAAAACACTCTTCTAGCACACACTTGGTAACTGTGTGTTGCCACTTAGCTGGCAAAACTGGTGTGATTAGTGCAGAAACCTGCCAGTCTATTCACTTAAAGAAACTCAACATTTTGATGGCAGCTTAGTGTGAGGAGATAACAGGCCATTGCATGTGTCCAAACATGGGTCTGGTGGATCTGTTCTATTCAATAAAAGACACTGAAGAGAAACAATTGCAGAAAATTATTCTCTGTAATCCAGGACTGGCCCAGAAAAGCAAAGCTGAAGATTGGTACTCTGTAGTGGAGGGTCAGTGATGCTTAACTGATGCCCTACTAGAAAAGGCTTCCCATGTGCCATTTCCTTATTTTGTAATGAAATAAATGTCATGAAGAGAATACCTTGATTTCCCTGCTGCTGGGCAGCAAACTCACATCAGCCAAGTCTGTTTTTTACTTGAAATACCTGACAAAGAAGAGGGAAAAAAGTGTGCAGGTAACAGGACTTTTCAGGATCAAAGTCAGACAGATGAACTTGTGGTACACTGAGCTGAGAAAGATCTTGGCAGTGCTTCACCGTTACCAGTCTCTCACAATCACTGATTCAAAGCCCAGATCCTGCAGGAAGGCTGTGACTGTCAGATGAAAAGACACCAACACAGAGAGTGGCTTTTCAAGGGACAGGGGGTCAAGCTTAAAATAGATGAGGTAGGATTTAACAATAAAGTAACTCCTGTTGAGAGAATGGAAATTTTACATGATGTATGACTTCAAAAGAGGTTCTTCATGTAAACCCGTCTTGATCCCTTTCTAAAACTTTAGTTACTCAGACGAATTCAAAGATCTGGACCTAAATCCACCAGCTGGGGGTAGTGATAGGCATCTGCTCTGTGGGATCAGCTCGATAGGAAATCACATACAACGATGTGTGTTCACAAATCCTCTTCCACATCCAAGAAAAATACACTTGGCAAAAACAACAGCATGCTGGATTCATACCTACCAATGTAAAGCAAGTCACTGATTAAGTAGCATTTGCAGTTAAGTAAGTGCAGGGTTCTGTTTCAGAACAGACATTGTAGCAGGATTTGATCCCTTTGGAGTCTGAGTGTTGAACTTCATTACAAATTAGGACCACATTTTTGCATCACATACTTTTAGCATCAGAAACTATTAATTTCTGGAAGTTTTCTTATTTCCTACTCCTCTATGTACTTAAACTTATCAAAAGAAATAGACATAACCTAGAACTGTAGAGTAGCACCATTTCTAGGTTTCTCAAATTCTGTTCTCAGTAATCTATAACTTTGAGTTTTCCAGGAAAACAGCAAGGCTGCTAGAACACTCCAGAACAACCAGGCTTTTTTCTTTTTGTGATAGCCACTGATGAATGCTCAGGTAGATGCGTTTTTAATGACAGCATTTTTGACCAGAGTATCATGAGGGCAAAAGTACAAGCAATCTCATCAGTAGTCTTTCACTACAGGAGAAGACAACAACAACAACAACAACAAAAAGTACCAAGAAGGATGAAAAATTCAAGCATTCAATTCCTTACCACATTTATTTTGCAAGTATTTCTTCTCTGTTTGGATATAGAGCTGCCTTTAACCTCTACCTGCTGGATTAAAACCAGTGAACTTGCTGTATTACAACTTTTGCCCATAAATCAGGAAAGATCTTTGATTACATTAATACAGAGTCTGCTATATGAAAGAGTATAATAAATACATGCTTGCACTTACCTTACCTGAATTTACGACTCATTGCTACTGTTTTCTGTAGTTCCATGATTACTGGAACTTCTTTTACTGAAGGAATCTGTGTGAGAAATCCAAAAGGATTTTATTTACCTCCAGACAATGTTGCCTTACTCTGATATGTATAGTTAGGGCTTGGTCTGATTTATTCTGCTTCAGCTGTAGCCACCTAGGATCTTCTTTGCAAATACTGTATGATAAACAACATCCCACCCACAGCCTCATTAATATCTGTTTGTCTTTGTATCACTGCTGTAATACAACTTTGAAGTTATTACTGTTAGTTTGTTTGTACCATGGTAAAACTGTAAGAGAAAGGAAGAGAGGGAAAATACACTAATTGACGTTATAGTAGGTTCATTTTTCCTGTAATGAGATGGTGTAATGAAATGGTGTATCACATCAAACATACTTTTGGAGTTACAGTGATATCTTGGAAAGAAAAGAGAATCTTAATAGTGTATCTTTTCTTTCTCCCTAGCTAATTATTTGATAGTTAGTGCTACCTGAAAAGTAATTATCTCTGAACTACTTTCTTACATGAAAGGAAGACAGAGGTATCCCACCAAAACAGGTTGACTTTCAAAGTCTGAATGTAACTCAAACCGATGTCTTCTTTGTCACAGATCAAAACATTATTTTTACTTTTGTTGAGTAACTTCAATTTACTATGAAGGATGCAGAAACAAACAAACAAATAAACATTTTTTCAGCAGTCTGGGAAAATGAATTGATAACTAATGATATCAATAATTATTTGATGCTTTTCCAAATATGTGGTCATTCTGACATGATGGAGACATTCCTGGAGTTCTGCTCAAAGCTCATCCTTTGAGGAGCAGAGTGCCATTCTGACATGCTGAGTATTGTTGCAAAACATTACAGGATTTTTAGAGATCTACTTATATGGATGTTTCTTTTGCAGATTAAAGTATACCTGAAGTGGCCCAGACATACATTCCATGTCATTCATATATAAGTCAGAAATAGTCTATGTAGTACACAGGAGACTTTTTAATATTGCCTGTCTTCTTAATAACTTTTTCAGTACTGAGCACTTGGGGTTTTTTATTATGAGCATTGCTCATAAAAAATGTTACTACATTCAGTCTTGATGGTTTCTGTGATCCAGAAAGAGTAGATTCATGGGAAGCTCCTCTCAGTTAGTGGACAGCTGTCTTGTAAGCATAGTGAAACTTACTTTTCCTCAATGTTTTTGTGTGCCATAAAGTTGTCTTTAAAATACACCAAAAAAGTCTCTGCTAGGTAATTTTGCACCCTCTTCTGGCCACGACTTTCCCTTTTTAGGCATAAATCTTCTGATATAGATGGATTCAGCATGTAGCTATTCAAGCATTAAAACCAACTGCTCACAGTGAAATGTGTATGTTGTATATAGACAAACTCTTTCTTATTAGAGAAATACCTAATCCCTGAGCCATTCAGATCCTGAAGGTCAGCCCTGTTCTGACCTTTTGCAGTCAAATGTTTCATAGCTACATCTAGAAAAGAAAAAAGGGTATGTCGAAATGAATACATTCTCATGAAACTGATGCCTTCTAGATCTTCCAGCAGTCCTCTTATCACCAAGATAAAAGTCTTTTCCTACAGTGAGAGACAAGATCCTTCCAAACTAGGCAAGTTTCTAGGTTTTTTTAATCACCTTCTATATATCTTCAGCATGTATAGAAAAAGGGAAAAGTGCCGTTTAAGTGATTACATCCTCCCTGTTCTGTAACTTGGGCAAATATTTGAACAAACCAGTACCTGCTCCTATATTTCTCCTTGAATCCTTCTACACTCACTCTATAAATATGAAAATAGCTGTAGCTCCGATGGCATAAGACCAGAAGCAAGACAAGGTCTGTAGGTGCATACTACCTTAAGCAAGAAATTTTGGTTTGAAAACAGCTCAACGGTTTGACTGCTAGTCCTTAAAGATCTATTGCAGCAGGATCTAAAGCAGTTGATGCTCAACTCTGGGTTTCATGACACTCTGCTTATTGAACCTCCAATGAATCTTTTTAACTTGGGCATTTCTTTTCACCTTTTGAAAGGCCACTGATATTTATACATTGCTGTCAGCTGAGAGATCTCCAATTTTTGCTGCCAGCTCATTACCTGTAACAATTTTCAATAGATGCTTAATAATTACAGGTCACATTCAGTGGTAATAACGGTCACTAATTTTTTACTTGAAAAAAAGATATTTTGTTAATTTTTTTTTATAGCTTGCATGTGGCATAGGTTGACATATGTGATTCAGCATGTCCCATACATACCTTAAACCTGTTCTAATTTTGACATTTCTAATTCAATGCTGATGGTTCATGTTCTTCAACTGTTTTACTGGTACACCGCATATAGAGGACTTAAAATTAGAAACCAAGCAGAACCTTGGAATCTCCTTATCTAATGGCCTACAAATACAGAAAATCCTTTGGAAGTATTTGTGACAATTGCATCTCTGTTTCATGGGCAATCAGGGAGGCATTATTTGCCCTGCTGATTTTGCAGTTGAATTTAACACTAAAAAGGAATTATTCATATGGCCTGTGCACAAGACAATATAAGTAGAAAACACATTCAGAATCTAGGCCAGCACTGTTGGACAGGCATTTTAAAAACTCCAGTGCTCATGGCTAAAATGTTGCTAAAATTTCTTGAAAGCAAAGCTAGAATTTCTTCTGGCCATTTCCCCCCTTTTTCAAAGGCAGAAAATGCAGTAGGTGCTAAACACTAATTATGTCTACTAGTCAAACATTTATACAATAGTAAATTATTCCCTAATTGTTTCCTACTCTTTCTCTAGACTGCAGGTTTTAAATTAGGGATTACCCCTAAGAACTTGAACTGAATTGCCATCCTATCTTCCAGTTTGTCCAATGGCCTGAGGTGCTACTCAGCTGGATTAAAACTGGAAGCATCTGGCCTTAATCAGTAACATCAAATCTGTTGCTTTTTTTCATTCTGAAAATTCTTAATCTTTGATTAATAGCAGTCTTCTTATGGAAGTGTCAAAGAAGGATTCAGGATTTCACAAACTGTGGGTACCTGGGTTGAAAACAGTCATAGTACAGTACTGGGTTTGGACATAGGAGACTTTTTGTAGATTAGGCTAAGAGAACCTCAAGTCCTCCGATTTATTGTTATCAGGTAGAACTGGTTACCAATGCATACTTTTAAAGAGAGAGACTTCTTTAATATTTATACTTTTAAATTCAGTATATGTTTATATGGGTAAAATCTATAATAAAATCTTTACTTTTCCTATGAAAGAACTTAATTTTCTTTTTTGTTATTAGAAGAAATATATTGGGCAAACACCACTCCAAGCTCCTGGCCTGCCTGTATTTTAGGTATGCTGTAGTTTACTGTTGAGTCACTGGGGGTTCTCACAGAAAGTAGAATGCTTGGGACTACAGCACCCAGAAGTTACGGATGCTTTCCAAAGCCTCAATAAACTTTATACATCAACTGTTTTTCAGCTATTCTGGATGTTGGGGGCAGGGGCTAGAGGCTTGCACAGGATCAAGATGCCATCATTTTCACAACAGTAAATTTCACTGGTTCCAGGCTTGCTGCACTTCCCTTTTTATTGCAGATACATCAAACTGCCTCTGATATATCTAGCATGTCAAGGCTGAAAAAGGTTCACACATCAGATGCTGACTTTGAGGGGGTGTTTAGAGGCGGGGGGGGGAGTTGACATAAGGTACAAGCAGTCTTTCAGATGCACTTAAAACATGCCATTTTTATGATCTCTTTTTTTTATATATTTTTTTAACAGACAATGGGGGATAGGATGGCAGTGTCAAGAAAGGTGGCTGTGCTCCTCTCACACAAAATCCATTGGTTTCAGAGGACCTGGACATCTCTCCCTGAGCATACATCTTTTTTTTCCATTCCTAATATGCATATTTTCTTGCTGGTTAAATCAGCTTGTAGGTAATGATTACATTTCCATTACTGTTACTAATATTTTTAAGTGGGAATATGATTTTTTCTGATTTTTTTTTTAACTCTTAAACTGTAGACTCAGCTATGATAGAAACTTTGCCATGTTTTTGAGAAGTCCAACTTTCTCTGTGAATGACATGTAAAAAAATGTTCTGTAATTTCATAACATTGCATTTTACAAATGGCATCTTTATCCCTTTAATGTATGGACCTTTCATTCACTCCTCATTTTCTTTCATTTGTCAACCTGACTGCAGGTTTGGTTCAGAAAGAAATATGTAGCAAAATATTTTAAAATTATAAAACTATAATGACTGATGCTATGAAACAGTCTTTATCCATTAACTGGATAAAGTACAAGGTACTTCTGAAACACCTATGGTTTCTGCCTCTTATGGATAAAGTCTGTGCTATTAAATTTACCTGTTAAATTCATCCTTCCTCTTTGTCACTCCTAAAACCAATAAGTATATTCAGGCAGAGAATGAAAAGTGAACTGATGTCTGTGACTCACAGAGAGAAGTCTCTGGCAAACTGTCATGATAAAACTTGGAGTAACACATGGGAAGTTCCTTGGTTTACTGTAATTCTTTCTGTGAGCTTCCTATATAACCTGATTTACATCTGTCAAAGGATATTGAGAAATCAAGCCCACAAATAGCAATAAAAAGTCACCAGCCTAAAGCTGCTTTCACATAAAGCCAGGACAGACACTTGCAGCTGTATTTTCTACATCTAGGTTTTAAGGGCGGGCATATCTGGAGTTCAGACCTTCAAAGAAAAATATGATTGTTCCACTTTCAGATATGAATCTATTTGTATTTCACACCACCTCTTTTTCCTCTTATAAATAGGAAGATATAGCTCTGAAACAAAGATTTATCTGAAAGTATGGTCAAGGTAGTGAACAAAATATAGTAATTTTCATGGAAAAACTGTCCTGTTAAACACAGATAACATGATCACAACTTCCCCCTACACCTTGCCCTTTATTAATCTATTAATTAGCGATATTCTTCTCCAGAAGGTAATGTCCCTAAAGGGGAGGAAGTATTTATGAGAGGTCCAGCTGACAACATTAGCAGGTGAATCAGTCAATCATATGTTCTGGGTTAAACAGCATTACTGTTATGTAGATGCTAGATCTCTGTTCTGGGGCACATATGCTGAAGAGAAGGAAAAGACAGCACCCCAGAGAAGAATGAAAGGTGCCATTATTATAACTTGTATGACAGCATGATCTCGTTGATTATTCTCAGTATCTTATTTCAATTTCTGTTTTAATTTCATTTACTAAAAATGCCAGCATATTTTCTGGGCTGACTGTCACTTGCAGGATTTAGTAATAGTTGCAGAGTAATACTTAATTACTTTTGACTTCTTGCTATCTATAAATCTGAAGTTCATGAAATCAAATTTTTTAGTGTCTTTTCTCTCTCCTCTACTGTCACTTCTCACTCATTACCAGCTAGTAACTTCAGAGCCTGGGAGGTCAAATGTCCTATTTTTCCTAGGCTTTTTCCACCTGATTAAAGTAATCTGAATGGAATAAAGCAGTAAAGACATTTCTAAGTAGAATAGGGGTCTGAAGGAGGAAAGCAAATATACAATGTTGGCGGGAAGTGACTACCTTCCCATCAGCCACAGAATAATATGATTACATGTATTGCAGGGGTAGCACATTCCCACTTTATGTACAGAAATCCCTCTACTATGTGGGTGGAATACAACAGTTACCGAAAAATCAATTTCAGTATAAGGGCCATAGATTTAAGACCCTGCTTGTGTACATGATGAGTAACAGAGCTACAGAATGGCACAGCCATGAGGAACTTACTAGAGAAAATTCCACTTTCGATTAGAGATCAGAAGAAGGAAAACATATTTGAGGCTTTGAAAAGAACTTTGTCTGTGACTGTGAGAACTTGACAACAGCTCAGATGTAGCATGAGGCTGAGACATACTTCTTTCTAGTGACTCTGTATTTGACCTGCTTGGCAGCCAATCAGTCATATATTTTCCAAAGCTACTTCAGTGCAGTGAATAGCATAAGAGTATTTAAAATTCAAGTTTATGTCTGAAAATCATTCAGTAGGAACAAAAATGCAACCAAAACCAGCAAGAGCAGAACTAAAGAATTTCTTCATGTTATATTTCCGTCCTCCTGCAATAATAATGCCATCAGCTGTCTATGTTACTATGATCACACAATGCAATGCAATGACTTTCTTCTATGTTCTAAGGCCTTCTGCAAACTTCTGAGAAAAAACCCCCACAACCCAACAGCAAAACAGCAGGTTGAAAATGCAGAAAACAAGAGACCAGAGGTCTACATAGTACTGATTAAGCCTGTTGGCTTGAAATATGGATAACCGTGTACTACCTGTTGTGATATCATACTTACTTATTCACACAGGCAACGCCAGTTGATTAAATATACTCATTCTATGAGAGAGAAAAAAAATAAAAAGAAGGGAGAAAATGATACATTTTGTCAGTTCTAGTTCTCTGGTTTAATTCTTAACATGCTCGCTTGTATAAAGGCCAGTACAACATATGTATATTTTTACGTGCAAGTTTGACAATCAGGTACATAGTACTAGGTAGGACAGTGCTTTAAGTTACTAAAGAAAAATACTGCATATCTAAAAGAACCAGTCGCAAACTGATACCTTCCCCTCCTAAAAAAAAAATAAAATCATCATCATCTCCTCTAATGGTCCTTCAAAGTAACACTGGGCACTGCAGGTGTTCAGTTTATTTTCAGTGTAAGATACTTATCATAGTAATTTCTAAAGGTCATGATCACTAAGTATCCTTTCAACAATATCTTGGTCTTCAAAATCAACTGTTATTCCCTTATAATTATCTGCTTTAATGTTTCCAGTGGTATTACTTGGGGTTATTCTCAATGATTTTGTCTGCATTACAAAGATTGCACAGCAGCTTGAAATTGTGGCAATAAGAAAGTGTCTAATTCTTCAGAAAAATATGACAAACACATGTTTAAATGGATTAAAACAGTCACACAGAGAAACAGGAGAAGGCAATATATTTTCCACTAGCTGTATTTCCATTGCTTTCACTTTGGAAATCTTTCTGGTTTAATGTCTCCATAGGAACTGACTAAGAGGTCATACAAGGAATAGCACAGAATTAAGTGTACTGTGACATACTCAAAGCCCCACCCTTGTCCCAAACTCTCATCCATTTACTAACTCCCTTTCCCAACCCAGTCAACACAATTTTCTTTTCAATTCACAGAGTTAGCTTCCAAATGCCTTTCCCAAACAGCAGATTTCCACAAGAATGCCAAAGTTTGTGTTGACAATGAACAAACACACTGTGTTACCAAAAAAGAGCTTCTTAACCCACTGATTTCAAGCTTGTAGATACATTTTTCTCTTCTTCATTCAAGCCTTATTCCATAAGATTTCACATGCATCACATTTGTTTGATGAAATGTATCAGTTCTGGAGATTTTGGTCAAGATTATTTAACAAAAAAAAAACCAAAAACCAGTGTTCATCTTTTAAAAGATATTTGAAGCATTCAGTAGAATTATATTAAATATATATCTGTTTTTCTATTAGCTATTACAGACTTTCTTCCATAGGGAAATAACCAACACAGACCTCAGACCTAACCTAGCTGCAAAACAGTGACATGTGGGCTGGTCTTTAATAATAATACAAGATTTGCCAGAACAGATGACACTAATTGTAGGTTATTCCTTGTATGACCCTTCCTGCAGACACAAGTGCCTGTTCTGCAGAAGAGGATGAAAATCTTTTAGGTGGTTGTCTACTTGTACAGTACTTCCAATGCCTTGCCTTGATTTCTGATCCCCAAAGGAAAATGTTTGATCCCCTGAAGTGTTGGATTTGACTATCACTAGTTTTGATTACGTAGCCATAAATGTTGTTGGTAGCCAAAACATGATTCAGTCCTTCTCTCTCCAGTTTCAGTAAACTGCATCAGTGACCTCCACTGACAGAGAATACCACAATGACTAAACTCTGTGCAAAGAAATGTTTCCTTTCATTTGCTTTAAATATAACAACCTGTGATGCAAGAGTTCAAAAGCAGAGCTGGATGAGCTGCATCAAAAAAGAGATGAATGACAAGAAGAGTCAGCAAGAATGCAAAGCAAAGAGTCCTGTGATTCCTCAGCCAAGTTTCCCTTCATATTGAACTGTTGTGTGCTTTTTCCCTCTCCTAGTTTTAGAGTGGACCATGAATAGAAAGGTCACTGTCCTGATAAGATTTTGTGTGTGTTGTTAAGAGACTGCAAATGAACAGAGAAGCAGAACACAGTTTGTCTGAGTCAGACCCTCTCAATCCTTACTGTTACTGTTCCTGCTGTGCTGCTCCCACCAGCAAACCATATAATAAAGAACATTTGATTACACAAGACATATTTGGGGTCTAATGGTTATGTAGCAGAGGAGGTTCATCTACCATATAGTTAAGACTGTAAAGTTACACTGCATAATCTGTCATCATTCATTTAAAGGGATGTTGCCCACACAAAAACTAGAACTGAAAATACCCCCACCCCACCACCCTCAAAAATGTTTGGCATTTTTATGTCATCAGATTATAGCATAAGATTATTGACATATCTGATGTGTTTTAGATGTTTGAAATGTATGTTCCTCCTTTGCTACTCCTCTTGGACATTGATAAATCCATGTTTAAGAACTTGCCCTGGTGAAGTCCTCAGCTAGATTGGACAGTTGTATTAAATTAAACTAGGATGGATAGCCTTGCCATCAGGTTTTGGTTTGTTTCACCTTCAGCTTTTCATAACCACCACAATAGAATCTGCCCCCCCAAATCACTATGCCTGGATTATTTCAATTTTGATGAAATGGTATGATTCATTTTTTCCCAACTAATAAATTAGAAAAATATTCACAGAATTGTTTCTATTTTTTCCTGCTGGTTTAGAATCGTCTTTTAAAAGCACACTAAACCAGGAACTACAGGAGTATCACAGGATTCCTTTAACATACAAAACTGGTCTAATAAAACTCAGTGTAACTCCTGGTTACAGTAAATATCTTCAGGGATACCTTGTTTTAAAAGTTAACATCAGCTATTTATCCCTTTAATAAATGTACTGACCTTTTCCCAATTTCTAAGAAGAAGCAGGCCTGAAGTTTCAAAGTTATTTTAAGAATAAACAGTTAGGTAACCTCTGCAAGAGAGGATCTTCACTTTGAAATGTCACAGGAATGGCTAGGTGCAGGCAGAGAGCACCCAAGACAAGAGAACCGTTCTGTGAGTTTTACTGCCATCTGAAGTCTTTGCATGGACGACCTGAGGCATAAACTGAGATTCTTTTCCTTTCCTTCTTTTCTTTTTTTTTTCTTTTTATTTTCTTTTGTTTTGTTTTAATTAAATTTAAATCAGGATTCTAGAAAACAAGACTTCTGAGTCTCAGTGAAACTCACTTCAGTTCATCAGGAGAAAAAGTTATTGATTGGTTTGATTTACTTAATTTTATTTCTACGGAGAATCTGGCGAGTTCTATGTAAGTAAAAAATATAGAGGGAACAGTGTTCAGCTTCAAAGAGCAATGGAGGTTGGGAGGGTGAAACGCAGTTTACTGTATGGACCCTTTTTTTTTTTTAATTTGCCTTGATGGAAGTTGACAGCCCAGCCTGTATTTCAGCTCTGTCCACGGGCAGTGAAATGTGTGAGAAACCAATACTCTGAAAATTCTCATATGCATATGAAAAATCATGGTATGAAAGGGGGCCAAGGGATTAGGACAAGATAAATTTATACTAAGCTTTACACATTCCATTGACAAATTTGCTGTTTTTGCGTTGTTGCCTCCAACCTCCTGGTTACCGAGGGGATGACATTAAACTGGGAGAAAATGGCTTATTATGTGTGATAAATTCAAACAAAGATGACGCACTTTACCCACCAAGTATATCTAAGAAATTGTGAGGAAATGTCAAGCATTTCAAAAGAAAGCTGCCGTAAATTCTGATGCCGGAGACTTTAACGAATTTCTGCCAGAGTAGAAAGGTCTCTTTGTTTGGACTCAGCTGACAGTCAGCGTGCAGAATATTATGAGCTCGGGGTCACATAAAAGCTACGGGAGAAAGAAAGAAAACTGTGGATGTGACAAAACTCAGGCACTAGAGGGCTAAGAATTGGCACGAAGACTTTGCATTGACTCACTGCAGACGGTACATGGGAATCAGCACTCATGCATCAAAAAAGGTTCAAAACACAAACATCCATCCCCTCCAGCTCACTCTTGCTCATTCCTACTGCCCCCAGTATGTGCACTTGGTCTTTAGGCAAGACTTGATTTGTCCTGATTTTAGTTTAACTTGTGTTACAGTAACGTTTTAGGAGAGAGGAAAGATTGGGGGAGAAGGGTGGGGGGATCCAGACCCTGGAAAACCTCCTGTCCTGCTGATGTTACATAATTGATGAACAAATGATCACACGTTGTGTCCCTGATTCAGGTCAGGAGGTGGCAGGAGGAGGAAGTGCTGTCAAATGTTTGAAAGAAAAAGGAGGTAGAGGAGTAGCAAAGAGACCCCCTGCCACTGTGGCAAATTAGCTATTTCACAGCGATGTTTACACTATATAGTGCTTTTCACATGCTGACCCCTTGGGTACAGGCAAGATGGAAAGGGCAAAAATGACAAAAATGATAAGCTAAGGGAGTGAAGAAAAGCAAGTGAGACAAATTTGGAGCTTCCTTGCTCCATTCTTGCTTCCATATGCCCAGCATGACTGGCTGTCATGGAGGAGAGCTGGTGGTAGCCTCCTCATCTGTAAAAACACCTCGTCAATAGCCCCTGCATATGGCTTTGAAGGGGTTTTTGGTAATGATACCTTTGAGCAGGGGAGCAGCATGACAAGACATACTTAATTTGAAATGTTTACAGACTGTGTAGCTAAAAAAATCAATAAGTAACTGACAATTCATTATGGAGAGAGGTTGTTTTAAATTTACAGCTTTGTTTTAAATCTAAAATATCCCCCTTCTTAGTTACTTATTTCAAAGAAAAAAAAAAAAAAAGAAGAAGAAGAAAGGGAAAAATAACCCCTGCAACAACAGCAGGATCTCACTTCTGCCCCCTGGATATCCCACAGACAGTTCCAGAGATGTACAATACCCTGTACCTGCCAGAATATGCCACCTCTGTTGGCAGTGACATGGTTATTCCCAGCCTTTCTGACAACAGAGTATTCAGTACAACCTGAAAAGGGGACATACACACTATGGAGAATAGCAGATTCCAGCTTTCCTCATGATGTTGCCTTATCAATGAAGTAAATAATAAACAGAGCAATGCAAATTGCAGCTGAGATGTTGCCATTTGTAAGATCTTCCAAGAGGAACTTTCTGCTCCAGCCCATGGGTCCCTCTGCCCATAGAGCTGCATCTGGTTTTTCCCTGACTACAGTGTGTCAGTAACAATCAGTCAGTGGCTTAACTTGGTCATTTAGCACCTGAAAGAGAAGGGATCAATGGGAGAGCCTATAGCCCTGTGCCACCCATGCGGTTTACTCAGCCCTGAATCCTATAGTCCAAATCCTCTCTAAAAAAACAGTACATAAAATTTAAATAACATGCTTATTGGTCTGAGAAAGCGTTTTCAGTCTTTGTCATTACAATAGTTGTTATATACTATTATAAAGGCACTCATACATGACTAAGCTATGCAAATTACACATGACTGTATGCTTTATTATAAATAGGTGTATATTCCAGTATTCATCTCTGATGGTTTGAGTCTGTGGCTAGTCCTAAAATGGGCCTGTGAAAAGGATAAAAAATGATGGGCCTGAATCATCCTGTCTTCTGCAAAAACAAAGGCAGTCGGTGAGGCCCAGTTCATCCGACAAGCATTGATGACAATGGGAGCATTAGCCCAAGGCTGAAGTGTTTTGATAATCCCGCCTAAAATGACTGACTGGAAAGTTGCCAGGATTCATGAAAATGTGTTAATAATTTTCTTCTTCTGCTTTATCAGCTTAGCATTTTAATTCATAAACTTACTTTATTAATAGCATTAATAAAGTAATGAACAGCTATATTACTGTTTGCTTTGACATGAGGCTAAATATAACCCTCCCATTACTTATGGAAAACCCATTAGCTTTTACAGACATTGTGCATTTTATGTGTGACATCTTAGCAAAACAAAATTTGAACGCTGGGATAGAAACCCCAAGTATCTCCACTTGAACTGACCAATCTTCCAGCTTTATTTGACAGGAACGGAGTCCTGTTCATTTACTACTTTATTACACTGGCAAACAAATCTCTTCATCCCCTGCTGAAGAAGACTTTATATTAAAGACCACATTGTGTTTGCCAACCTCTCTTTAGGCACTTAGATATTATTTTTAATTCTCTGGTTCAATCCTTCCTCAACAACTGCAAGAACTGAAACATCTGATGTTTCTCAATTCAGCAATCCCAAAAGAGTCTTGTCCTGAAATAGAGGAACACAAAGGCTAGTTTTTATCAGTGTGTTTGGCAAGATGTGACCACAATGTTTTCTGCAAGTCAGAAGCCTTGACATTCCTTCAGTGAATCTCTGTTAAGCCATAAATTGCACCCATCTGTAGAGCAGGCATCATTGAGAACATTTCCCTATCTATCTTTACATAGATGCACATGTGCATATAGAGAGTTTACATGATCACTGACAATTTCCTTGTCCAAAGTCTGCAACCTGTTCTCCCAAAACAAGCATTTTTTTTGAATTAATAATTAATAAAGAAATATCAGGGTTCAGAAATTAAAGTTTTGGTTCTCCATTTAACTCCAAAGTTTCATCATTAAAAATACTGCAGCTTGAGAATATTCTAGGCTAGACGAGGAGGGGGATATACTGCTATCCTGTCCTTCCTAAACACACACAAGAGCAAAAGTCAGCAGTTTATCCCTCCTGATACCCATCGCTGTGCCTTGGGACGGTACTGATGGGAGAAAGAAAGACAACCTTTGTATGTGGTTAAGAGCAGTCAGAGCCAAAACAGCAGGGAGATCATTAGCGAGGATGGAGCTGGAATGGCAGTGAGAGGAAAATGAGGACAAAATACTTCTGCAATTTGCCAGTAAGCAAGATAAGTGGCTTTAATTAATTACTTGCTTCTGCAATCCCTTCTTTTATATGTAATTTTATAGAAACATTATTTACATTTAATTTCTCTACATTACTGTGATAATTATACAAAGGATTGGTGGTGTGCTCTGGGTGACTGGACCAGGGACTAAAATCATAACTATCTTCATACCTCCCTTGTCCTTTCCCTTCCCAACAGCCTTTCATTAAAAAAGAAAACCAGCAAACCAGGGAAGACACTCTTCATCTTGCCCTTGCCCTGCTCTCAGTCAGTCTCCACTCCCCCCCCTCTTTAGAGTGTCCTCCCCAACAGTTCCCCTCCAGTTGGGTCTGGCTCCCTGATCTACTTCTTCTTTTCCGGTCCAGTGCTTGTTTAGGTCCAGCAGCTGGGCAGTTGAGGGCACAGGAGAGGCAAGCTCCATCCTCATTTCTGCTGCCCAGAACCATTCTCAGCCACAGGAGCCAAAACAGAAGCCTTTAGGGCTCTAGTTTTCCTTGTACAAATCCTGCAGTAATTTTTCATCTGCTCTAGAAAAAGGTTCCAGTTTGAGAAAGCACATAACTATCGACAAAGAGTATTAATACAGAAAATACCAAATATCCCCTAATAATCATCAGTGCTACCAGACCTACCTATAATATTTTTGGATTAATTGGTATTACACGAAGGTGGGGGGTTTTATGTTTGTTTTGTTTGTTTGTTTTGTTTTGTTAATTAAAAAAAGAACATTTCTCTCTGATTTTTCCAGCTAATATTTTTCATTTAAACTTGTTCTAATCTAAATATCATTGCTAAGTCACATCTGGGGAGTGAAAATATTCAAGAGAAGTTGAGAGTGATATTCTAATCATAAAATGGAAATATGTCTCCAAAAGGGGACCTGACTTCTAAACTAAAACACCTGCCTTAAGCTTTTGGCATAGTGGAATATCCATATGACTCATCATTAATGCACTGAAGGCAATGTTACTGTTCACACACAAATTAAAAGGAGGTCTCAGTTTACTGCAAAAATATTTTCAATACAAAGAAGCAAGTATAGAAACAAACTTCAATGTTTGTAATGAACATTTTGTTGAACAGGAAGCAAGAAGGGTCAATATATTTATCTCTCATAGAAGGAACTGAGGAAGACTAGGGAGGGATGAAAGTCATATGTTCACTCAGTTGCATTTTATTTAACAAAAGTCCCTGATGTTGCAGAACACCAACACATTGTTTTTGTTAAATAATTCAGGCTGTCTAGGAATCTGTTTCACAAGCCAGGTGCAAAATTAAAAAGTTCCAGGCAGGAAACAGGAGATCACTGTACTCTTGAAAGCAAGTAGATACCAAGTAAAGATTATGTAGCAGTACTTAGTAAATTTTTTAACACCTTCCAACCAAAGCTGAAGCAATGAAACAAGGCAATTACAGAAGAGCAACACAGACCAAGACATGTCAGTGGTTGTGCCCTGCCATTAATGTTCTGGGGATGAAGTGAAGTTCCCAATAAGGTGGAATAATTTGGAAATACTTCAAATCATATCTGCATAGCTACACTTTCATATTAAATCAATTCTCTTGAAGTGCTGCTCCTCTAATATCTGATTATATCTCACTTGCCACCAACAGACCTGTGACCAAGATGTGTTAGAGGGAAAAGCCTTATGAAAGCACATTTCAAAGTCTCCTGGGTGAGCTATCTTATAAGCTTCATTTTAATTTTCTTTTTTCAAGTTTTCCTGCCAGTTTGTAATGTAATAACGAAGTTGAATCAAAAGCTTGTAAGTGAAGTCTAAATTTTGTTCTGGTTTTTTACCGGGGGCATAAACGCCGAAAGTGTTGGACCTGATGAGGTGAGAGAAACTGGTTAAAACTTGAGGTTTGAGAGTATTCATTAATGCAAAAGTAATGAAGCCTCATCCACTAACTGGAAGAGGCTGAGGTTGGAAGGGTGTTACATTCTGCTCTCAGGCACCATTTGGGAAGATTTTTTTCAAAATGGCAGTTTACCTGTTGATATTTGATGTTCCTCCAATACAACAGTTGGAACTTTGCTGACTAGAACAGAATCATTGCTGAAAATTTTCCTAACAGAACTATAAAGTTTCATTTTTCCCGTAAAATTATTACTTGATTCTCAATTATTTGGTAACAGAATTTCGAAAGAAGAAAATTACTTTTGAAATATTAAGGACATCACTCTGCTTTTCGACTATTACTGTATGCCAACTTAAAATTCATGGATACATTTTGGTAAGCATAAAAAAGAGAAATATAGTGAATCAAACCAATGTTTTTAAATGGAAAATTTGGTTGAGGTTGTGTAGCTGACAAAAAGGATGTGTGATCCACAGCTGTGTGCAACTCAGAGCATGGTTGACACTTCTTTCCCCCTCCTGCTCAAGCTAGCAGCCATTTGTCACTTCTGGCTTCCACTTAGTAAAACAAAACCAATTTTAAAATGTCATAAGAAATGATCATATTTTCTTCTGTTAATGTTTTGTGAATAATTCGTTCCACAGTCAAGACCCTGTGGTACCTAGTTTCAGCCTGGGAGGAATTTTTATCAGATGTATACACTCTGGAAAATAAGGGGTTTCAGTGGAAATGCTATCTTTAAATTAATTATAGCAGTGCTAGCAGGCACCATTATACTGTAATAGTTTATGAAAATTCCCAGATAGCAGTAGATTACATCAATTGTAATATGACTTTTTATGTTATGTTCTACAAATACGCATAATTTTTAATGATTTCAATGTGACTCACATAAGAATCGGCACAGAGGACACCAGAATGCAACCTGGGAAAAAGCAGCAGCAGCCACCACAGGCTGATTTGGGTTCAGCTGTACCTTCTGAACCCTGCTATATAAAGGCATGACTATATTTAGTCATGCTTTTTAATTTTTTTTTTTTTTTTTTTTAATTTTTATGCTTCTCTCTCCTCCACCACCACCAAGTTACATGCCAGGAAACAATTATGTCTCTCTGAAATCCATCTAGCCACAAAGGTAATATCACTGGCTGATTACTCCTAAATGGCAATTAGTTTTCTCAGAAAAAAAAACAAAACCAAAAACCTAACAAACAAACAAACAAAAAAACAAAACAAAAAAAACCAACAAAAAAAAACAACAAAAAAACCCCCCAACCCAACCAACCAACAACACAACTTTTTTTTTTTGTAATATAGAAACAAATGTTAAGACTACACTCAGCTTTCTAGCATAGAATACGCTAATTTAAGTTCAAAGGTATCTTTGGGAATATCTATTACCAATCTTACATCAGGTTGCAAAGGATGTTGTCCAGTCAAATTCTATCTCCAAGAACAGAGATTCCACAACCTTTCTTGGTCACTTGTGCCAGCATCTGATCCCCCTCATTGTGAAGAATTTTTTTGTGTTTTCTAATCAGAATTTCCCTTGTTGCAACATGTGACCACAGCAACTCATCCTATCAGCGTGCACCTCCAAGAAGTTTCTGTCTTCTCTATGCCTTCCCATTAAGCAGCTATAGACAGCAAAATTATCCCACTCACTTGTCTTCCTAATGCTGAACAAAGTCATTTCCCTCAGCCTCTTCTCATATGGCATGTCGTCCAGCTCCTTTGACTATCTGTATGTCAATGTCTTCCTTACACTGGGAAGCCTCAAGCTGGGCACAAATGCCACAGCAAGAGGAAAGCTCACTTCCCTCAACCTGCTCTTTTCAGTCTTGCTAAAACAGCCCAATATGCAGTTGGTCTTCTTTGCTGCAATGGCACACAGTTGACTCAGATTCACCAGGACCTCCAGGTTCCTTTTCGCTGTTGTCCAAAAAGCAGCCCTGTCCTGCAGCCTATCAGTTATTTTCCTCAACTAGGTATGGCCCACAAACTTAAAATAAACAGTATTGTTCCAGCTGCAATCCCTAACAGAGGTTGCTCTTAACTGGCTACCAGCTGGACTTTCTATCACTGATCAAAACCTTTCAACCCTAAAGGTCCATCTAACTCTCCTTAGTTTCCACTTACCCAACCCATACATCACCAATTTGCCTGTAAGGATATTGTGGAAGACTCTGCATGTGCTTCATGTGTTTGGAAATTACTTTCAAGAGTTTTGTTCCATAACCTTCCCAGCATCCTTCATTACAATAATTTATTCAACTTACAGAGGTGAGGTGCATTTCATTTGAATCTAGGAGGCACAGATTGGATGCCAATCAGAAGGGCCAATTTCTCACATTTGGCTGGAGAACTAATTTGCATAAGGACATCTATGGGTGTACAGGTTCTGCCCCATGTACCCTTTCGCCTGTTCAAGTTTGACTTGGCCTATTTTCTTATGCACAGAACAGAACTGGTTTAGCAATATCCAATATGTGTATGTCATGGTTTAAGCCCCCACAAAAGGAGGATCCTCTGAGAGACCAGGAAAGGTAGACAGACAGCTGCTTAATTT